>NC_056729.1:891885597-892170597 GCF_019279795.1 Protopterus annectens
GTGTTGAATCAAGTATGTTGTTGTATCTAAATCGATGCTCAAAGGAAAAAATGCTTTAATAAGCACTGTAAAAAACACTCCAATACAAAGACCGGGTCTAGAAATACAAAAGCAATAACGTATCCACTATCACGTTTCAACTTCATCAGTTAAACATCCATCTTTAAAAGTTAAATGCTTTTATATGTTTTTCAAATTACATCACAGTACTGAAAGCCAATCATGTTGGACCATTTACTAAGGTTAATTGTTGGAACTGATTGGTTCATACAGTCTTCACAAGCCAAGGTTATAACCACATTTCTGAATAAAATAAATCCACACTTTAATTACAATAATAATTTAAAAACTTCTTTAAAAGTTGATTAAAACATTATTTTGTAACACCATTTAAAATAATTTAAAATGCTTTCTACATTAAATGTGAATGAAGCATGTGAATCTGGGTTTAAAAATGACACCATCTTGTGGCCATAGTGTATAATTACAACTGAACCAACAGCTGGTAATATAAAATCCTGAGAAGGGTATGTTTCTTGTAATCAACAAAAGAACATAACAAAAAGTTTTTGAACATTGTTTTAGCTCTTTGTATTAGAGTTTTGCAGCTCTCAACTTCAATACTGGAGCTAATGATACCATGTCATTCAGCCCTAAGTTACTTAGCATCTAAAAATTGCCAATACAGTTCCTTGTATTCAATAAGTGTTTCACATCCCACCTCTTGGGTTAGTGGGGACAACTTCAAGTATAAAAAAGAATAACCTGATGTGTTACATTTGGCTGAATGCTTGCTCATTCATCACCTTGACATATAAGTGCTCATATATTCTCTGTCTGAGCTTTCGCTCTTCCCTCGAGAAGGAGGGACATTTTACAAACAGCCAGATATATGATGCCTTTGGTGTCACAGTTAGCAAATGTATTCAATTGCAAGGTCATATTTCTTGCTTCTAAAAAAATTGTTTCACCACAATGCAAATGTGTGCAGTATTTACATCTCCCACATTTGTATAATCCTTTTTTGTTATGTTCTTTTGTTGCGAATTACAAGAAACATACCCTTCTCAGGATTTTATATTACCAGCTGTTGGTTCAGTTGTAATTATACACTATGGCCACAAGATGGTGTCATTTTTAAACCCAGATTCACATGCTTCATTCACATTTAATGTAGAAAGCATTTTAAATTATTTTAAATGGTGTTACAAAATAATGTTTTTAATCAACTTTTTAAAGTTTTTAAATTATTGTAATTAAAGTGTGGATTTATTTTATTCAGAAATGTGGTTATAACCTTGGCTTGTGAAGAAGATATGAACCAATCAGTTCCAACAATTAACCTTAGTAAATGGTCCAACATGATTGGCTTTCAGTACTGTGATGTAATTTGAAAACATATAAAAGCATTTAACTTTTAAAGATGGATGTTTAACTGATGAAGTTGGCGGCGAAAACGTGATAGTGGATATGCTATTGCTTTTGTATTTCTAGACCCGGTCTTTGTATTGGAGTGTTTTTTACAGTGCTTATTAAAGCATTTTTTCCTTTGAGCATCGATTTATTTGTGCTTGGTGGATACTTCATTCTACTTTTCTCAGTTTATTTGGCTGTTTGGCTCACTATTTTTTATTGGGTTGTATCTAAATATAGACATATCAGATAAATGCAGTGTGATACATCTGAGAAGCTATATGCAACAGTCATGTTTACACATAAGGATATGGATATACAGATATAGCAGCATACCCAGTATGACCTTCTATACTGAATGTGTGAATCCATTCCAGGCAGGTTGTACTCCCGTGCAGGTATTTGTGTTCTACACCTACAGCTAGCAACCTGTTTCTGCAGGATATCTGTAGATAGGTTGACAATATGGGGGTCACAATGGGCAAAGGATTGTGGGATACTGTAACTAATTGTGTCTGTGCTGCTTCTGCTACATGATTTTGGTGTTAGCAGAGATATTCAGACATATGTACTGTTTTACACTGTGATGTATTATGTCATCAATTACTGACAGATATATGTATTTGCTCACAGTAATTTCCTGGGGAATACAAGATGAATGAAGCTGTGTCCAGTACTGTTGTCTGCAGCCTACATATTCTTGCATAATCATGCCATTCTGGAAGGGGAGCTGCAGACACTTGCTGATGGGTCTGTGTAAATGGTCCATCACCTTGGTACTATGATGGCCGAGGATCCCATGCTTGTACATCTATCGATGTGACAGAATGGCCATATCCTGCTGTGGCCATACCTCTCAGCTGTACAGATTCACACAGGTTGCCCAGAGGCAGGGTTCATGTATCTGGTCATTATCCCTTCACATTGTGGTTTACAAGCAGGTTTGTAGCCACCCATTCCTGTGTTTGCAGGCAGTGACAGTTTGGGTACACATCAGAGTTTCAGACTTCACACACTCCATGGCGTCCATGCTTCTACCCCCCCGTTATTCTATCCTCTTCTGAACATTATGCAAGCGATATCTGATAAGTGTCCCTATAGTTATCACTTCATCCCAGCAGTATTTAGGGGTGTTCCACAGTTCATGCAATAAGACATGGTGGACATGCTACTGGAATTTGTCAACATGGCCTTGCATTTGTATTCTGTGGACTGTGTTATGTCGTTATTTGGGACTCCATGAGATAACATACATTGGCAGTACAGGTGAGACACAGGCCTTTGACAGAGGACTGTAGGGCATTCGTTAGAGATGCAGGCCATCTGTAACAGGCCAGTGCATTCTGTCACTCCTACGGTCCCAGGCTCCAATCCACTGTATTCCCCTGGGGTGACAGGGTAGGTGTGCAAGGTATTAATGACAATAGTTTCTGTCCTTATTATTCCATTGGTGTGGATGCTGGCAGAGTGCTGCTTACAGCTAGGGGCACACCTGCATGGGACACCTCTTCAGCATACTGCATTCTGTGGGTATTCCAATACAGAAGTGGGGGTCATATTGTACTCATTCCCAACAGCAGGGATATGACCTGTGAGCAACCTGTGGCTGATGGTGGGGTGAGCTGAGTGCATGTGTGCTATGGAAGCTACTTGCAGCTGACTCACACATATACAGGGGCATTCCCTTATTCTGGCTTGTGTGGGGACATCAGCAGTTTCTCAGTACTTCATAACTGTGCCTTTTGTGGTCTGCCAGTGTTTGGCCAGACTACATCAGTATTCCATACTACACAGACAACTAATGTGCTGCTAACCTGTATGTACAATTCCAAAGGTGTGTCCATTTGACAGTAACATTTTATACACTCTCTATCTAGAGTACTTCCACCTGTGTACTGTGTGTATGTCTGAGCCCACATTCATAGCATGTCCATCTTTCAGATGGTGACAGATATTACATCCAAACAATTAGTATGGATTACTGCTGGATCGGGTCTTAATGGGATGCATTGTGTTTGGCACTGTGGTTGTTAGAACTTGGCCCTGTCATCAACAATACTGGCCATTTGCCACCAGGACTCAACCCTTCATGCCTACATGCTGACCACTTTCAAACAATATACAATGTACAACAACCTAACACACAGAGGCCTGCATATTGTACACGTGCAACAATCTATCCTGCTTATTTGGTCAGCTCTGTTAATCTGTGCTCCACTGTTATTATACCCACACGTACATGTTACTACATTTCTACATAGGATTGTGGTGGTGGTGGTGGGGGGGGGTGACACCTGACAACTGTAAACATTTGCTATGATCGCACTGGTATTTCAGGTACTCTGTTGGCTTCCATTTCATTCTGTATTCTGACCTATCATGCAGACTACAGGTATATCAGTGTAGTACAGATCTTAGGTTTTATTGACCTACATTTCAGTTTCAGACTTCTTACCCTTCAGAACTAACATCCCACTGCCTGATCTGTTGTAGTCTGTCTGTATAGGTCTTGGAGGGGGCTGTTCTCCATTGCCATCAATCAAGGGCCTTTGCACAGCCTTTCTTTGTGGTCATCTACACCTGTCCTGATGGCTGAGACTGTTGTTGGGTATGTGAGCCTCACTGACATGCATGAGTGTGTCTTATGGATACACATTTCGCCCACCACATGCCCTGCAGCGGGATTTGTCACCTTGTCTAGTACTGCCTATTATGTTGACACCAGTATTTGGTATGGATTTCATACTGCCCATATAGGTGTCTACTATCTGCTGACATCCAATTCAGCCACCCAATTCCCTTGCATGCTCACATCCGTACCATAGATACAAGTAGCAGAACATATTACTCCATTCAGCAATTGATAGTGAGAGTGACTTACCTTGAGGCTGTACCAGTACTGAGGATAGTACTGGAGGGCTGGCTATATTGGATGCACATAGTACACTCCCTATACATGGTTAAGCACAGGTAGTGTCATGTTTGGCATCCCTTTTACTGTATGTGTGTGTCAGAGAGAGGTGTCATTCCCTGAGCTCCTACAGTGTCAGTGTATGTGCTATGAGTTGCCTGTTTGCCAAAGCCTGGGCATGCTGGGCATGCCTCCTTCCGCCTACAGGGGCAGGCTCAGGTTGTTCTGCCTCTGAGTCAATCTGTATCTGTGCTGGCCTTGGCAATGGTGGGGGGCAGTGTGGCCCTTCCCCATGCTGCTCCTGCTGCAGCTGTATCTGCAGGTTCATATTGTGTAGCATGGCATATACAAATATAATTTGGGTACATGTAGCTGGAAGTACTGCAAGGCTCCACCAGATATGTCCAGGCACTGGAATTGTGACTTGAGCATCCCAAACACACTCTCTATTATGATTCTGGTTTGTGTGTGTGCCTCATCATGTAGTTATTGTTCAGGTGTGTGTGCATTTCTGATGGGTGTGATCAGCCACGACTCCAATGCGTAACCAGCATCCCCCACTGTGTGGCCATATGGGATGACCCCATTGGCAAATCTCTGGTACAGCTGCATCATATTCCAGATGTGGGAGTTGTGATAGCTTCCAGATCTGCCAGCCCACACATTCATGATAATAACCCGGGCATCGCACATGTCCTGGCAGTTGATGCAGTAGAAGCCCTTGCGGTTTATGTAGACCCTACCCTGCTCATCAGGTGGTTATTTGATGTGTATGTGCGTGCAGTCATTAGCACCCACTACCTCAGGTTATTCTATTATTTGGTGGAAGAGACGCATATTGCTGGTCAATACCTCACAGGTGTTGTGGAAATATATGTGCTCACCAGCATGTGCTGACATGGCATCCAGGAACTGGTGGCGTACCCTGGATGCTGATGCCTGTGAGATCTCCATGATATCCCCAGTAGGCCTTTGAAAGGCACCTGTGGCTAGTATTCTTAAGCCTACACATACCTTGGTATCCACTGGGATGGGTTCCCCTCTGTTGGTTCTGTGTGTAAGGTGTGGTGGGCACAGCTCAACAATTTGCTGTAGGATATCCCTGTCCACCCTATAGTGCTCCACTATCTCCAGCTCATGTAGCCACTGGTAGGTTACCCTGGGTCTGTACACTCTTCTCCTTCTCCTTACTGTGGGTTGGTCATCAGCATTCTCATACTCACTACCCTCAGCCTCTTCCACATATTGATTTATTAGAGCAAAAGTAGCCCCTATCATTTTGTTGCTTTTGTTATGTAAAATTTTCCCATTTGTGTACACGAATAGTGTAGAGTTTCTGGGAAAAACCAGAGGGAAAGGTGTTTGCATATTTTATAGTAGTGTGCTGGACTGGGCTGCTGCCTGTGTAATTGGCTGGTTCTGATACATTTCACCTGCCAGCTATGCTAGTTCACCTTGATTACCTTCCTACTGCTGTTTTCCCTTCGCATAGCCTTCCTGTTTAAGCCCCGAGGTGCGCCATGCAAACCCAGTGCTCAGAAGTGAATGGAGCTGCTATTTCCTGGTTATTTTTGTTTTGTTTTGTCACCCATTTTGGCAATATAAATACTACTAGGCAGCTTCAGACACACCCCCTTCCTTAGCTGTGCTTAGCTAAGGGCAAACACGGGCCACAGAGCTCCAGTAAGCTTACAGCATGCATGACACACCCCCTTATGAAGTCATCTAGCTCTTAGGCTTACACCATGGTATTACTACACCTACACTGTTGGATGCAAGCTAGCACTGAGGGGAAATCTGTGATTCAGTATCTTTGCCCTCATTTGCATAGGATCGATTGCTAATGCATGGTTACCAAACCAACACTCAGCCTTCCCTTTAGCAACCCCTATTCCATGGTCTTGTTGTGCTATGCATGCTATTGACTATTATGGCAAAATTATGATTTTGGTTTAAAAGTTTATTTCTAGCTTTTTTATTATTTTCGGGCTGATCCTGTTTGCGTACCGCTGCCCTGCGCTTAAACAGCTGAAATCTGCCAACAAAAAAAAAGTAAATTTTTATAATTTTGAAATTAATCTTCATGCCTGTGGTTATATATTTGGCCTTTGGCATGCCAAACCTTTCTAGTACATGCATTTGTACAAGCTGTCATGGCTCATTTTGTAGCTTGCAGAAATGTATTCAACTACTGGCTGAATACATTTCTGCAGTCTACGCTATTCCTGCACACACTTCTGCCTGTTTCCTGGATCGCTAATTCACCTCATTTGCATGGTTTTCACCAGCAAAAAAGGTAATTAGCATACAGGGGCTGTGTCCATGCAGGAATAGTGCAGGAGCGCTCATGCACATCCCGGAAACTTATTCCTGGATCGCAGCAGATCTTGCATTATTCCTGCTCACTGTGCATAGCTTGCTGAATCCTGGGGACAGTCATGAACCTAACAGTAAACTAGCAAAAAAAAATATTTATGTCTTACTTGTTCAATATACATATTCCAGAACCATGGTCACACAGCCTTGAGAAAATCAGCGTGCTATACAATAAAAACTCCATTGCCAAGTTTAAGGAGCTGTTATTTCTTGTATATATTATTTGCAACAAAAGAATGAAATGTTTTCATCCTATATAGATATTTACATTATTTATAAAGTAGATTTTAATGTATTTAATAAGTTTTGCAGCATTAAAAGAAACAAAATAAATGCAAAGTTGATATACCTGTGATGAGAGCCATATTCCTTAATCCGCATCCCATGTATATTCAAGTTCATTTCCGAAGATCATCTATAGCTCAGTCTTTGGTTTAATTTGTTGATTCTTCACTCATTTTCTATTTCAATATTCTAAAGAACAGTTTCTAAAAGGCAAAAGGTCAGATCAATTTCTCAGATGTATCAACAATGTCACCACATTCCTCCATCTTTCTTCCTGAAGCTAGCAACTTCATCAGGAGAGAAAATTATATTTTTAGAAAAGTTCCAGTTAGTACCCATAAACCCTTATTCAAAGCCCCCTGCATATTCAGTGTACATATATTACAGTATAATATGATTCCTTAAAAAGATGATTGTTATGAACAAGTGCTTATTTATTTATTAATGGGTTAAGCTTATTTTGCACTTAGCTATCAGAAACATAATACTGCACCTCAGTACTCATCCACAGAAGGAAAATATCAGCATACGTTTTAAAAACTCTGTTAACACATTAGAATAAGAAAAGTGTTACCTTATTATTGAAGAATTTCTTAGAGTTTGTTGAAGTAAAGTTTTAAGGCACAACGATATGTATAAATAAAATAATAAAGGTTTATTTTTCTTTAAACCTTTTTGTTACTTTTTTCTTTAGTTGTCCATCCATTCTCAATTGCATTTATTTTTAATTTAGGTAAAGACCAGTCCATTTCTTGAATTTTATACAAACGTGTATTTTTCTGTACAAATTCTAAGGCATCCTCAAGTGCATTAAATGTTTTTTGACCATCAAGAAGATGTAGTTTTAGTCTTGCTGGGAATAAAATTTGTGCTTTGATGTCAATTTTCTTCAAATGTTTAATCAAAAGAATACACTCTTTCCTCCTCTTCAAGACTACTGAAGCTGAATAATCATGAGATCTGATACTTCTTCCATGCCTTTTTGTGGATTTGACCAATTAGTTCTTAGCACTAAGGCCTTATCTTGAGTAGATAGAAACTTTACAATTATAGATCTTGGTGAAGAAGTGTTTTTGGTTGTAGTGATGTTTGAGAGAAATCTATGTGCTCTTTCTATTCCAAATGAGAGATCCTCAGACAAGACAAGATCCTTGACCTACTTTCTAAATCCTCCACTTTTTCTAACAAAAAGGTGTTTTGTTTCTGGAGAAAATCAATATTTTTTTGTCATTTTCTATTTTCTTTTGATCTATATCAGTGACTGACTCTTCTATTGATGTAATCTGATCTGAGTGCTGTTTCATAATTTCATTCACCAGTTCTATTTGTTTTTGTATCTTGTTTTATATTGTCCATTTTAACTTCTAGTTTCCAATTTTTATAGAAAGACCATTAATAATTGCAATAAGAGTTTGTAATTCCTTCTTCTTTCTATTTTCAGATGTGGAAGTTTTCAAGTGACTCATGATTGATTTTAAGTGAAAAACTTCTGACAGGATAAGAAAAAGCTTCAGAAAGACCCAGTAGCTTGCTTCCTCTGACTGACTCTTATGCAAAAGTGTTAATAAGGTATTCTGACTACTTAGAAAGTATAGTTTTTGTTATAAATTTGATTTTTGCTGCCACATAAACTGAATAGAGACAGAGCTTAATTTTTATGCTCCTACTAGCTTGCCATTTGGCCACACCCACAATGAATGATGAATTGAGTAGGCCTGTGGTGCTCAATTTAAGCATTCGACATCTTCAAAGGCTAATGAATGCAATGATCTCATAAGGAACATTGATATAGCACTGTCTAGTTTTCTCCACGTTCAAAGATAACATAAATGACAAAGTATTTTTTTCTATATGTGCAGGCAAGGAGCTTAGTGTTATTCGTTTTTCCCTCAAATATTTTATTAAATTTTCCATGAAAACTAAGAGACAGCAAATATAAGTATTCTAATTTTAAGACAAAATATTAACTAACAAAGTGAAAACTATTTGCAATATGTACATAGGCTGAAGCAGAACTGCAGATCGCAAGTAATATAAACAACTTCTTTAGTGTATATATCAATTCAGAAAGAGTTATGGTCCATTTGAAGACTCTGAATAAGTGATAAGACGTTTGTCCAATGGTTATTAACAAATGTCTTTGAATAGATTCTACAATTTCTGGTCTTTGCTTCTTTGATTTCCAGGTCTTTCACTGAAGACAAGAAAACTTTACAGTATGTGTGAAGTTATTTTTCCATCATCTGGCAATGCATTTTCTGGCAATAGCAAGTACTGGCCATAGTAAATATGAATTATTATTGTTCAAAGAATAACCCTTATCTACATTGAAAAGAACTAATGATTTGGACAATGAAAAGGAATCAGTGAATAATGTTTTGAGAAAAGCATATATGCAATTCCAATAACTCTTTAATTTAGGACAATCATAAAAAATATGACCCGATCAGTTTTGGTATGTTCTGTACATCTCCAGCAAGAATGTATTGGAGCTATTATTAATTTTGGTGTCAGAAATGCTCTATGAAGATATTTCCAGGTAAGCTTAGTGTTATTCCTGCACCTGATTATAAATGCATGCAGCTTTAACTCATTTCACAATATACTAAAGGTTATATAGTACCAAACTGTTTCATTTATTTTACCATTGATGGACACAAAGACAAGTTTTTCAGTAAAATGAGTTCAGTTCAATGTCTGCATGAGTTTGAATTCAGCTTTCTAGTTTCTTCCTGTTGGTATATTACTAATAATATAATTATACTTACCATGATTGGTTCTCTTTTTCTGTGCTCCTAAGTATGGCAGTGCTATATACAGCTGTGGATTTTTTTTTATTCGCTCATTCATTCATTCATTCATTCATTCATTCATTCATTCATTCATTCACTGAAATCAGCTTCATTTGGTTCAGGACTGCAAGTTACTGAGCCTGCCCCACCATTCAGTTGCTATATGGAATATATCTAATGCTGGGCAGGATGCCACTTTATCTCAGAATACAGCCTCACTTGATTGTACAGTGAAAACACATACATACACACAGACACACACACAGAGACACACACACACACACACATACACACACGTGTGTGCGTGTGTGTGTGTGTGTGTGTGTGTGTGTGTGTGTGTGTGTGTCTGCACATGTGGGCTCACAATTTACAGGACATTAAACTGACTAATTGTATGCCTTGTAGATATGAGTGGAAACCAGAAAACAACCCTGACATGGCTGAGAAGGCACTTTAGGAGGAATCCTAGCCATATAATCAAGAGCTGCGAAACATTAATATTGCTGCACATTATTCTGCCATTATGAAATCCAAGCTATATTCAGACTTTTATTACACCCTAGGAGGTGATGAGTAAAGCAGTGAGTTTGGCTGAAAAGTCTTCACTATTGAAGATCATTATTACAGCTAGCATGATATTTAATTTTTGTGTACTCTGCCAGTCTCTAGGGTGTTTTAGGTCTGTCTAAACATTGGTCTCAGATTTTCATTGATTCATGGTAGTCATGACTTAAGTGTCATTACTTTCAAATAAGTGTTATCTCAAAGTTCCCCAACTAAGGTCTCCTACTTTCACCTGTGCCGCCCCACATTTTACAGTGTATTTTATCTCTGTGCCATATTACTGATGTCTATGCTTTGGTGAAGAGTAATAGTGAAGTTACTATTTTAGGGCAAAACAATACTTCTGATTAATGTCCTGAACTGTTTATTTTCTGAGCTTTTTGTATCACTGGGGGTACCCTGGCAATTGTACTTGTCATAATAATCCCAAGCATTGGCATGAACTTTAAAGTTAGGGGACACCAGCTCCAGCTGTAAGCAGAGGACTTTTTTCTCACTGTTGGGATGTAGATTTTGCTTCCAAAGTCCACTTAATCCACAGAGGTGTCTTATCTGTAGTCAGCTTGGTGAGTGGGCATACAATGGTGGTGAAATGTGGCACAAATTTCCAGTAATTTCAGGCTAATCCTAACACTGATTTAAACTGCATCTCTGTCTGAGGTACTGGCCATTCCCTTATTACCACCACTATATTTTTGGGGATTTTATAATATCCCTTTCTCTATTATAAACTATACCATAATTTATAATATCAGCTTTGTACTTATGGGCATTCACTTTAAGCTCTGCATGAGCTTAAGTTTGTCTCTACACAACTTTTACTTTCAGTGCATGAGAATCACACTCTACTAAATGGATGCTCACATCATCTAGATATGCAGTGGCTTGGAGGACATGAGGATTATGGACCTATTCCATTAATCACTGAAAGGTGACTGGATATTATGAACACCAAGACCGGATGGCTGTATAATGGAATAAGCCCTTACCAACTGAAGTGGCAGTTTTATGTTTATTTTCATCAGTCAGAGGAATCTTTCACTAACCTTTCAGTAGGTCCTGAATGCTTAGAAACTAAGCCCTTCATAGCAATTGTATCAATTTGTCTGGTCTGGGCATAGTATAACTATTAAATTTAAAAATTAAATGAGGTTCCTGTAGTCATTAAATAACCTAATGGTTCCATCTTCTTTATGAACCTAAACTCTAGGATCATTCCATTCACTAGTGGGCTGTTAATAGTATTCACACTGGATCATCATTTTTACTTTGTATTAGACTATGTTCCTCTGAGATTCAGGAATCCTGTAGGGTCTCAAGTTAATGTAATCAAAGGGCTGATTTTTATGTGATCTTTGATTATGTCAGTTTTGCCTTCTCAGCAGCTTCCATTCCTGAACTAAATTTACTCTCTGTTTGCAGGAGTTCTCTTGTGAAAAGATGTTTCTCATTTTATACTCTTTCATGCACAAGTTCACCAAGGGCTTTCTAATACTATTCTAGAGCTGTTACTGAACTCAAACTTCTTAATGTTCACAGGTGTGGGCAGCTCTTTCTTTTCTGATTTAGGAGGTGCAAAGATGTGATTTTGAGCTATTTATCCTGATGTTCCATCCCTTTAATTTAAAGGCATGTTTTTTCTTGTTTTAAGTGCTAAGCCATTCACACTGTTTCCACAATTATTTTAAGTAAGGAAGATCCTTACCTTTATCATGTCATAAATTCAGCACCCTCCTACTGCTACTACAGGTGTCATACATTCCCAAACTTAGTATGGGTCTCTCATTGGGCAACGGAGGATTATTTTCTCTCCCCATGAAGACATACTACATCCTTAGCCTTTCTTGTCAAACTCTACTGCCTAATGACACATTGAACTTTTACAGGAGTGACCATACTGCCAGAGTGTAATAGTCCCTGCAATTCCCACCCATCTACTAGCAAAACATTCTTAATACATTTGGGAAAAGCACTGTAAAAAACTGCAATTTTAACATTCCAGTAGCATTGCAGAGTTTATCAGGGTGGAAGAATTTCCTACATATAAAGGAAAGATGTGTGATGTAATCTCTATGCAACTACCCTTCATATAAATTTTCAAAACATACGATTCTCTCTATATCATGGTTAAAAAAAATTCAGAATTTCAGAACCTTTTGAATCTATTTGGTGCAACTATGTTTTATTTACTGCTAACTATGTCTGTTTAAATCTATCAATTACGTGTCACTTATTGTTTTCGTATTATTATTACCCTTTGAGTCAAACCATAATGATAGTATGAGTCTTGGTTCAGACAACTTAAACATTACCACTGTATTTTTAGAAAAAGATCTACTTGCAGAATGTGCATGGTTGAGTCTCTGCCTGTGACCCCAGGCAAATAAACATTTCTTAACCTATTCAGGCTACTCCTTTTATGTCCATGAAAGAATGGAGGAGATTTCCCAGTAATTGTGCTGAGAGTATTCAAGCCCAGTCAGTTCAGTTGCAATCCACTCAGAATGCTAGAGAGGAAACCTTTTCCTTCTTGTTCTGGGTTAGCAGATTCAGTGTAGGCATTGCTCATGGTGTTTAATTGAGTCAGTGAAGACTACCAATTCCTCACTAGCTGATGGAATTGTGTGTGGGATTTGTACCTGAGTAGCTATCCTGTCAGTGACTCAGTGTTAGGTGGGTTTCTATCATAAACAATTTGTTAGTATGTACCCTCAATGAGGGACACAACACCTGGACTAACGAAAGATATCCCTCTGGAAATACAGCACAAATAGCACACTGATGTAAGCTGGTATGCTCCCTCTGTTCTATGGCAGTATGAGTTTCCAAATAATAAGTGAAAACAGGTGTACTCAGTGTGTTGTAATACTCCTGTATATAACTTAACTTTAAAAAAGAGTGTTATTTCAGTACTATAGACCACAGTTAAAAAATGTTCTATATTGAGAAATACCATTTATTTGGCAGTGATCTAACATTTGCTATTAGACTGATACCCAGTGTGTATAGACATTTAGCCCAAAGTCACATTAAAATTATCACAGACCCCTTTATTCAAACAAAAAGTTCCAACATCTTAATAAAATCTCCCAGTTCCATCCAGGCTGATCCATATACTGCTGTAGCTGCTCAAAAGGAGCATAACAAAATACATAACCTGAAATATGTAGAAGCTATTCTCAATACACATTGCTCTGACATTGTAGCTTTAATGAATCCTGGGTAAAACCAGACCCTCCTGGCCTCTACCACCACTATGCTTGGTATAATTATATATTCAACACTAGACAGGAAGAAGTATAGCACTGAGGAATCTTATTCTCAAAGATAATTTTAGCGCTACCTTAATTATATAAATTTCCTCTCTCTCTGACAAAGTTCTTAACTGTCTCACTTTAAAAAACACAGTACCAAAGTTTTACCACTCCTCCACCCAGCTACCCAAGACAAATATGACTGACCATTTAGTAACAGAGTAATATATGCTTTGTATTGAATATTTAAATTTGTGACTTCGGTACTGAAGTATTTGGCTCTTGCACTGCAAACCTCAGTGACTTCCTCATGAGCTACAGCTACATGGTTTAACATTAAAACAAGAATCCGCAGCCTTCTCATTCTACTACTCACTCACGTCCCAAATAATATGTTCAGGATATCTATACCTTCTCAGTTCCTCAGTGAAGATCCATCCATTCATCCATCCATCCATCCATCCATCCATCCATCCATCCATCCATCCATCAACAACTCCTTTTCCCATTTTTTGCACATGAGGTCAAGGTGATGATAGGGTCTACTTTAGATCGATGAAAAGTGAAAATGTCGAATGTTCACATAAGCATAAATGCAAGAACTAGATGTTTATTTTTTTGGATTGCAGTACAGTGAGGATCGGAATATTTGCCCTTTCCTCACTGTAGTGCGATCTCTGAGTTGGAATATATATTTAGCAGGGGATGTGGGGAGCACAGCCCCCCACAATAGAGATTTCAAATTTCTGCATTTACGCTCACGTGAGTGTTCGACATTTTGATTTTTCGTCTATATAATATAAACCCATGATGATATCCTTATTATATTTAACTCATACATTCAAAATAAGACCTGCCATACTAAACTACTTTATTTTCAGTACAGCCCCTTTCTTCCTTCCAAACATATGATAATAAAACTAGAACTAAAAAAGAAAAACACAATGGCCCACTATTGTAGATGATACAGATCCCCAGAGAGTAACCACAACTCTCACCACCTCTTTAATCTCCATTCAGAATAAATGCTTCTACATAATTGCAAGACTATGAAAAAACAATCCAAAATCAGTTGACAATTCATCGACACAGTGGTTAGCTTTGCCACCTGAGAGTAAGAGGTTCTCTGGTTCAATTCTCAACTGGTGTGCCTTCTGTGAGGAGTCTGCATGTCCTCCCTGCATTCGTGTTGGTTTCCTCTGGGTTCTCCGTTTTTCTCCCAGTTTCCAAAGACATGCATCTGGACCGTTTTTCCCAGGGCCTCTGCTGAATATATGATCTGTCCTAGTTGGATTTCCTGGTAAACAAATGTTAAAAAATAAATAAAAACTCCAGAACTAAAAGCCTTATTTCTAAAGCTAACTAGCATCCCATTACACATAGGACCAAACTACTATTAAGCACTATCTTAATTTAACTAATCAAATGTAATACTTTTAGATTTCTTGCTTGATGTCTTACAATGTGGATCCCTCCTACTAGCTCAGATCCCTGCTCCTGCACAGAGCACACTTCTTAGATCCCCACAAAATAGATTGCTCCTTTTTGATTCTCCACTCCAGCCTTTTGAATAACTTTCTTCATACCCAAAAAAAAAAAAATTAACTCCATACAGTATTTCTGAGGGCATTAAAAAAAATAAAAACAAAATGATTGCCAAATATATAAAATGCAAGTTCATAGGTTCATAGGTGTGTGCTAGGCTAATGGCCCTAGAGCCTTTATAAGCCTAGCCCACAGAACTGCCCTGGCATCATGCAGCCTGATGTTAGTTCCCAGTGCCTCTATCGAATAAAACCACTTGAGTGATCCCCGGGGTGAACTTTCTATTTCCCATCCACTCATCAAGATTTCTGTTGAAGATGGCCAGTGAAGTGCTTTGCATGACATGTATGGGAAGTCTATTCCAGAGCATTGGCAGTCTCTGTGTTATGAACCTGTCCCTCTGACATGTTCTGTTGATTGCGGTAATGAGGTTGAGGTCTCTGGATCATGTGGGGTGGAGGGATTGGGATTTCTTTAGATGTAACATTTCTAATAGAGCTGGATCAGACATGGCTTTGTAAGTCAAGCAGAGATTGCCTCTTAGTAGACAATATGTGAAATAGAATAGCTAGAGTTTTTTGAGTCTGTCTGTATAGGACATGTGTTTAAACCCTAGGATCCTCTTTGTTAGGTACCTTTGTGGCCTCTCCAGCTGTTGCAGTTGTCTAGTGAGGTACATGCCAAATGAGGCATTATACATGATGACTGGTCTAATGAGGGAAGAGTAGAGAGAGAGATAGTGACCTCTTTTTTCCTGGATGCAAAATCCTTGGTAATGAGATGTGCCACATAGAAGGACTTTCTGGCCACAGTGGCAATGTGGTGGTCGAAGGAGAGCTTGGTTTCAACCTGTGTCCCCAGATCTCTTATAATGCCTTAAGTGTTCAGTGGGCTCCCATCAATATGGTAATTAGCAGGAACTGAGTTTTTCCCAAAGGGGATGATGCATGTTTTACCATTAAGCTTAAGGCCATGGTTTTGACACCAGTCATTGGTCTCAGTGAGGCCTTTCTGTAGGATGTCTGCATCACTTGGGGAGTTAATAATGACTGCCAGCTTGCAGTCATCTGCGAACTTGGTCAGCCAGAGTCTCTCCGTGTTGGCCTGGACTTCTGAAAAGTAGATGCCAAACAGGAGAGGACCCAGGACCAATCCCTGTGGGACTTCACTCGTGACTCTTCTGCAGTCTGAATTGGAGTATGCTATTTCACACTGTCGGTTCTATCTGTGAGCCAGTTTGCAACCCACCTGGTGATATAAGGGTTGATACCTATATTGGTGAGTTTATCAATAATTCCTGAGTGAGAAATGGTCTTAAAGGCCTTGGCCAAATCGAGGTAGGCTGTATGAACTACCTTACCCTCATCCACAGATCTGGTGACTGACTCAAAGAAGTTGGCCAAGTTGAGCAGGCATGATCTCTCTTTCACAAAACCCAATTGCGTGGGCTCCAGAGTTTGGAGATTACCTATATCCTTGTTAATTAGGTCCATGATGATGTGCTCCATAGCCTTCCATATCAGACTCATCAGGCTAATGAGGCGATAATTCCCATGGTCTGTAGTCGCTCCCCCTTTATGGAGAGGGATAACTGTAGCAGTGTGCCATTTGGTAGGGACAAAGCCTGAGGTAAGGATGTGACTGAACAGGGCACCCAGATGTAGTGCCAGTTCATTTTGTAGTTTATGTAGAACACAGCCAGGGATATTATCAGGGCCCATGGAAGCTGTATTCTTGGCCTTGGACAATACAGCTTTAACCTGTGCTGCATTGTATAGGAGGTACCACTGTGCAGTAACTCAGAGCAAATCTGGGTATTGCCATAGAGATTCTTGATATAACTATAGAAGGCTGTGTGGTTGTTTTTAGTGTCTGCTGCATTCCGCCTTCATAGGTGGCTTTAGAGGATTTGATGAGGGATCTCAACTTTTTTGAGGCTAACAAGAGAGTTTTTCCAGTCATGGGACTTCACCTTTTTCTGCAACAATTTATTCTTTCTGTTGTAAAGTTTATTAATGTCAGGGGACCACCAGATTGGCTTCCTTTTTTTGGAGGAGAGCATCTTGGTTCTGTTGGGTATAGCTAGTTCCATGCATTTATGTATGTGTTCGTACAGTGCATTGGTGTATGATTCAGCAGTCCTGCATCTATTTTCTATTGGCATGGGTGCTGTGAAGTTAGCCACCTCTGTTTTTAGGAGCCCAAAGTGAGATTTTGAGAAGTTTTTCATGGTGGTTACCTTGTGCGGGGGTGTAGGTGAGATATGGATTTCCATAGTAATTAGTTTGTGGTCGGATCTAACCAGGGACGAATTGACTACTGGTGTAGAGCAATGGTCACCCATGTTAGTAATAGCCAGGTCAGGATGTTGCTTCCTCTAGTGGGGGTAAGAATGAGCTGGTCCAAGGCACTGGAACTGATGTATTCTAGGAAGCATTGGGCCAGTGTATTGGTGCATGAATAGTTTTCCCAGTTGATGGAAGGGTAGTTGAAGTAATCTAGTATGAGGGTTTTGGGTTGGACCCTAATAGATTCCAGGGTGCTTAGGAAAGTGTAGTGAAAGTCTTGGGACATGGTTGGGGACCTATAGCAGGCTACAACCTGAATTGCCATCTTAGCTAATGTTAGTTGCACCTGAAGTATCTCAGATGCATTATGCTGGGCTACTAGTCTGGTGTGCATATCCTTTATGAATATGGAGACACCACCGCCTTTGGAGCTTCGGTTTATATTCTGGTGCTGAAAGGTATGGAATGAGTTATAGCCTGGTAGTGCAGGAGTGCTTTCTGCTGCTTTAAACCAGGTCTCCGTTAGAGCACAAATGTCGATGTTCTCCATTTTGAGGAGTGCTTCGAGTGAGTGCATCTTGAGATTTAGACTTCCAGTGTTGAGCAGCATGACCCTTAGATTGCATTTACTTGTAGCTGTTATGGTGGTAATTTGGTCTCTGGAACATCACCTAAGAATGGCACTATAGGGGTGGCAAAAGCCTTAGTCAGTACCCGTAAACTCAGTGATGACAGATGCAGGCCATCTCTGGCAAAGCATCGAGGTCTGTCAATCAATCAAACTTAGCCAATTGTTGAATCAATCATTTTCTGCTTGTACTGCGGTATCATTCTGGAAGACGGTATGTGTGTTCCTAAGTTACTACAGCATATTCCCTCTCCCTTGTTTGCTAGTAGGTCAATTGATTTGATAGGTGAAGCTTTAGTTGTGCTTTATAGATTTATAGTCTCATAGTTGAATACTAGGCTAACTGGCCTTTAGGGGCATTTTAAGCCAAGCCAATAACCCAAGGTCAGCAGCAAAATCTGAGCAATGTGTCTATGAAGTGATGACCTTAAAAATATTGCCAAACTCACCATAAAATACAGGGATTTGCTGACAGGTTAATACTAGGCTATCAGTTTATGTATTATACGAGCTTAGCCAATGACCTGAGGTCAGAATAAAATCCTGTACCTTCTATTTGTGAAGTAAACATCTTAACTGTTATGCCATCCCTTCATAAATGAGGCTGTAATGAGAATTATATCAATTTTATCTGCACAATTTGAATATAGAGAGACACCTGCAATATTGCATGATTTGTATATATATATATATATATATATATATATATATATATAAATATATAGATCTACTTTACAAGCTTGAAGTTTCAAAACATCGAACTGAAAATGGTCAAGACCATAGCATTGAAGTTTTGAAACTTTGAAAGTGTAATAAAAAACATAAAAACAAAAAATACTTTTTTTTTTACATTTTTGCAGGGGGCAACCGCCCCTGTACCCCCCCACCCCCTGCTAAATAAATATACCAACTCCGAGATTGCACTACACTGAGGCAAACAGTAAATGTACTGTTCTGCACTGTAAGTTAATCTTCATTCAAAACGTTCTAAGTTTTAAAACTTCGATCTTACGATCTCAACCATTTACAGTTCAAAATTTTGAAACTTTGAACTTGTGAAGTGAATCCATTTGTGTGTGTATGTGTCTGTGTCTGTGTGTGTGTGTGTGTGTGTGTGTGTGTGTGTGTGTGTGTGTGTGTGTGTGTGTGTGTGTGTGTGAGTGTATGTGTGTGTGTGTGTGTATTATATATATGTCCAGTAACATTTGTATGGCATGAATAACTAAGCCAACCCGTGGGTCTGTAATTCACAGAACAGCAGTGAAATTCATTTTTGTGTATCATGTTACTTTGCATTTTATGCATATGACACAGAGTACAATTACCTGGTATGGGAGTCAGCAATATATTTGTATTTCCCACGGCTCTTCTCAATAATGTTAACTGGTCTATTTCTTTTTCTTCATCTTCTTCATTTACAATAAAAGTGTACACTATCTTTTTGGTTCCTGTGACATGCAGGAACATTGCATACATCACTTTGTACTCATTTTATGCAATTTTACTTTGAGGTACAGCTAAAAATTTTGAATACTGTGTTTCCAGGTCTCTGGCAAGTTATTGGTGGATCTGAAGTGTAGATGTGTTGAGCCGAACTAATGTGTTCAGCTTTAGATCAAAGTTCAATACCAGAAGCATTATTTTGCTTATTTTAGTACCTTAGATTATGAACATGAGGTGCTTTATTGCTAAGTGTGGCTAAACTGAAATTCAAGGATAGTATCAGTTGTATGTCAAGCTTTTACTTCAAAATGAAGTGTGTGTGTGTGTGTGTGTGTGTGTGTGTGTGTGTGTGTGTGTGTGTGTGTGTGTGTGTGTGTGTGTGTGTGTGTGCGTGTGTGCGTGTGTGTGTGTGTGTGTGTGTGAGTGCTATATCTATATATATATATATATATATATATGGAGAGAGAGAGAGAGAGAGAGAGAGAGAGAGAGATAATTATATGAATATATATGTGCACAGACACACCACACACACACACATACACACACACACACACACACACTCACTCACTCACTTACTCTTTGAACTTGTTTTATGCAATTCTCCTTTGAGGTACAGGAAAAATCAACAGGAGTTCATTTGCCAGGGCTGAAATGCTCAAAAATATGTATATATATATATATATATATATATATATATATATATATATATATATATGAGTCTACTTTGTTTTGTTGAATCTCATTTCACTGAATTTCATTTCACCCCGACCACATAGCTGAAAATACAAATTACTGAAAACTCATTTCACTGAATCTAATTTCAGTGAATTGAACTTAGTATATATGGCACTGTGTAGAGTATTGTAAGGCAAGTAAAAGGTATATGCCCTTTCCCCCACTGTAATGTGATTCTGGAGTTAGTATAGATATATATATATATATATATATATACATATATATATATATATATATATATATATATATATATATATATATATACATATATATATATATATATATATATATATATATATATATATATATGTATATAGTTGGGGGTGAGGGGGGACAACCCCGCACATTGAGGGGTATGCAGGGTATAGCCCCCACCTTGTTTCTTTTATATTGTATTTTATCAAAAACTTCAAAACAATACATTTTAAACAATTGACATGCATAGTTGCAACACCAATGACTAACTCTCTCCAGAAGACAATATGTACTCCATCTAAGTGTGGGGCAAAGCACCCCACACCCCCCTATCTAATTAGATTAACTCCAGGATCGCACTACAGTGGGGAAAAGGCATATACGTTTTACTTGCCTTACAGTACTCTACACAGTGGCATACATACTAACTGCAGTTCAGTGAAATGAGTTCTCAGTAATTTGAGTTTTCATTTAAGTGGTCTGGGTGAAATGAAATTCAGTGAAATGAGATTCAGCAAAATAAAGTATATATATATATATATATATATATATATATATATATATATATATATATATATATATATATATATATATATATAGATAAGGCCTTAAAAAACATGCCCCAGGGCTATTTCCCACACACTGACTGCAGTGAATGACTCAAAAGACATATGCCAACTTAACAAAGGCTTCAGTTCTTCAAGTGATAGTCCTCAATTTCTATATGTATGATAACCATTACTTTTGTCCTCTGCCTTTTTCACTTCTTCTTTTCTGCCATTTAGTCCTGCCAAATGGTCTCTTGCTGCCATTTCTTTCAGTTTCACTCGGCACTTACCTTACTAGTCGGGACACAGCCATGTTTTGCTGCTATATTCACCCCTATAATTACCCCATTCTCTTGTAGACTACACATTTTTCTCCACTCTAGAGATCATTTTTTCAAATTGCTGACATATATCTTGAGCATATCACAAGACAGTTTCATTCTGTTTTTGCCCATCTTTTCCATTTTTTTCATGATTCTTCTTCTTCTTCTTCTTTCCGCTGTTCCTGTTAGGGGTCAGCACAGCAGATCATCGGCTTCCATTCATCTCCTTTCTAGAGCATAGCTCCACCTATCCAGAGTCTCCTTAACCTGTTCTCTACTCTCACTACAGATCACAATGTTATCCGCTAACATCATAGTCCAGGGTCCTCCTGTCTGAACTTATCTGTCAACCTGTCCATCACTATTGCAAATAAGAACGGGCTCAGAGCTGATCCTTGATATAATCCCACCTCCACCTTAAACACATCCATCACTACTACTGCAAACCTCAACACTGTCACACTACCCTTGTACATATCCTGTACTACTCTTACATACTTCTCTGGCAGTCCCAACTTCCTCATGCAATACCACAACTCCTCTCTAGGCACCCTGTCATATGTTTTCTCTAAGTCCAAAAAGACACAATGCAACTAGAATCTCCATAGGCACTTCCCAGCTAATCTCCACCCTACTCTATGCATCCCCCATACTTACCAACCTTAGACAGACAGACCTACACAAGCTGGATGCTTGTTACAACAAAATTGATAAATTTGCCACTGGAACCTCCTATCACAGCCATCATTGTATCTCCCTTAAAGAACTAAACTGGCTAGAACTCCCACAACTCCTTCACTTTAATCAACTCACCCTCACTCATAAACCTATTAACCACCCACTTAACACCCCTTCCCTTCAAACCCTTCTCCAACCCTGTCACCCCACCAGGCCCCTAAGATCAAGCAACAAAAATCAACTCACTGTTATCAAACCCAAAAACTCAGCAGGAGAAGCCATATTTTCATGTACCATATCTAAACTTTGGAACAATCTTCCACCCTCTATAACTACTCTATCTTCCAGCAGCCTTTTCAAGACTGCGCTCAAATTCCACTTAAATTTGCACTGGCTTTGTCCTTGTTCAAATCCAGACTAACACCCCCACCCTTACCTCCCCCCACACCTAGACTCTAAACCCACCTATACTACCGCCACTACTAACCGCAGTCAGAAATAGCTAGTTGTCTTTACATACTTTATCATCTTGTCTGACAACTTTGTTACTAATATTATAAACGACAAAAAGCTATCTTAACTTGCAACATTTACTGTATATACTGTTGATAATCAATATCTTGTTATTGAATTAAAGCCAACAACCTGTAATGTTGTTTACTATTGCTGCAACTTTGTATCTCTATTTATCATGTACGTGATGTGGAGCTTTTCTCCCCGAGCATCCGCTGAAAAAGGACCTGCGTCCAGTCAGAATTTCCCGGTAAACAAATGTAAATAAATAAATAAACTCCTTCTCCCCTTCCCTATACTTATCCATCAACACTCTCGGAGCAAACATTGCATCTGTAGTGCTCTTTACCAGCATGAACCCTACTGCTGCTCACTGATCATCACCTCCCTTCTTAACCTAGCTTCCACTACTCTTTCCCATAACTTCATGCTGTAACTGATAAATTTAATCCCTCTGTAGTTAGTACATCACCCTTATTCTTAAAAAATTGGTACCAAAACACTTCTTCTCCACTCCTCAGGCATCATCTCACTTTTCAAGATTTCATTAAACAATCTGATTAAAAACTCCACTGCCCTCTCCCCTAAACACCTCCATGCTTCCACAGCTATGTCATCTGGGCCAACAGCCTTTCCATTTTTCATCCTCTTCATAGCTATCCTTACTTCCTCCTTGCTAATCCATTGCACTTCCTGATTCACTATCCCCACATCATCCAACCTTCTCTCCCTCTCGTTCTCTTCATTCATTCTCTTCATTTTTTTCATGGTAGTTTCTGATTCTGATATGCACTTTTTAGATTCTTTTTCATGAAGCTCAGTTACTTTAAGGAATAAGTGTGAAAAGTACATAAAATTACACTGAAACAGAGCAGGAGAAAGGACGATGATAGAATGTGCTTGTCGAAAATAAGCTGCACGTACTCCTTTTATTTAACTGCGCTACAGTTAGTTTGTCTCAGCTAAGAGCAGAATGAGTACTCATATGTATGTTTTTAGCGTGATAGTTGGTATAATTAAGTTGGGGTGCAGGGAAAGACTTCCACATGAGGGGTACAAGAAGATTCCAATATAAGTGAGATAAAACTTTATACTATAGTGTAACATTATTTTTAATCATTTTAGCTTATTTTTCCTAAGTCAAACCTGTAAACTTCAATGTTTTGATGTCCACTGTTTCAAACTTGAAAATTTTGTTGAAAGAAATGGTACTTGAGTAACTATTGCACAGAAGGATCCTTTAGTTCCTGTAGCAATTGAGGTTGCATATACACATATATGTATATATATATATATATATATATATATATATATATATATATATATATATATATATATATATATATATACATATGTGTGTGTGTGTGTGTGTGTGTGTGTGTGTGTGTGTGTCTGTGTGTGTGTGTGTGTGTGTGTGTGTGTGTGTGTGTGTGTGTGTGTGTGTGTGTGTGTGCATATCCCAGTATCATTTAACAAAACAAATAGTCAGCTGTAGTGTTTTAAAGAATAAAAGACTTAGTTATACCTGAAACTGGACAACTAGCAAGCTGAGTCATATGATAACTTGTGTTCTCAGGGATGGAGGCATTCTCTTCCAATTTTTTCAAGCTTATCTGTTAAAATGATACTTGTTTTCAAAAAGCTGACTAGAGATTTAGCTTCCTCTCTAAGTGGAAATTAATATCACTGGAAGTTCAATATTCATAAATGAGAGCAAATTAAATTAATGCTTTATACCTTTACCTTTCTATGACGTATACATATAATTCTGTAAAGTAATCTCAACAGTTTTCTTGAAGTCAAAATTGTTTCTCATAATCACTTAATATCTTAAAGTTTCAGCAAATAGATTACTATCTAACCATGTTCATTATGCTGTCAGCTTTAACTGTCTATGCTACCTACTACACAATTTTGTAACTTTAACAAGAATCCGGAAAACACAATAATACAATACAATTTAAAGTCTAAATTTGGTTTTCAGGTACCATTTAATTTTGTAAAATCAATCTATCAGGCATGTTTTCATTGATAATGTAGCAAAAAAAAAAAAAAAAGTCTGCGTGTTTTATCAAACAATATATAAAAGTTGGTGCATGGCCAAGTCTTATTTCCCTTGGTCTTGAGGAGGTATGGCCCTCCTCAAAACTGAATATTTGTCTAGGTCTATAATAATGGGATTGCATCCCTATTTTTGACATCATCAGATCCAACCAGAGTGGAAGCTCAAAATCATAAAGAAATGTTTAAGAAAACATTTTCACTTATGAAGCTTTTTGAAAAGCAGCAGGAATCGAAACCCTATTATAAGTAGATAAAAATCAGGTAGTAAAATAAAATGTCAGAAAAACTATGCAGAAAATGACCACTGTGAAAGGAAAGAAAATATAAAAGCCCATAATTATAATGGCAAGTATAAAGAAGTCCGAGATAAAACATGCTGATGAACAGTTAAGGAAAGATGGATTTAAAGAAATAGAGGAAAGAATAATGATTGCAATGGAAGGTGGCACTCTAGTGTTACAGTGGTTTAGAAATCCAGGGGAAAAGTGGGAGACAGAGACAAATGCAATATAATATATACAAAGGCACAGCTGAAAATGATTGGGTAGCTTATAAGTGATGTATGTTTGCAACTGGGAGTGTGTTAGTATGGCTTGTGATGTAAAATGCTTGCAACTAGGATTGTGTCGGTGTGGTTACTTTTCATGCATATAAATGTATGATTGTTTATTTTGTAAATTGTGGTTTAATAAAGATGTTTCTTGCTTAAAAAAAGGTGGCAGAAATTGAACAATTTATCTAATGGTTCTTAGGTTATATGATATATAGCAATATATATGAAGTATAATGTTTGTTAATGTTAATTTGTCAATACAGTTTGATTACTTGTGCATACATGTAAATAATTCAATAAAGGTGTTTAAAAGAAAACAATGTGGCTAAACTGATGCATTGGGAATTGTGTAAATGTTGCAGCATACAATGCTGTCATTGTTAACTAAGATGTCAAATTTAGGCAAGATACTTTATATTGGGTTTCTCTAGTAATATATTGGGTACACTTGGCTAGGTTTATAAAGACATAGACCAATAACTACCTAATAACCTATGAAGCTATGAACAAGCTGCTGAGAAGAATTGGAAACATGAACCATAAAGCATAACTAAAAATTAAGAAATTCTAATCACATGGGATCATCCAATAACAACAGTTAAGAAAGTAGAACATCAGGTATAGTATTCAAAGAAAAAAAAGTCAAAGTACAATTAATAACTAAAATAGCTGCATCCAGCAGTTGTGGTATCATAAAAGGCAGACATAAAGTCAGAAAATACTAGGTTATGCAAGCAGAAATAACACTGTAGGATAAAGAAACACAGATATCTCCAATAGCAGTCATAGGAGCAGCATAACTTATAAAAATAATTTTCAAGCTGATTTTAATATGTTACTGATATATGCAACTCAATATGAACTACAAAAGGAGGCAAATGTAGGCACAATGCAAGCACCGAAAAGAGCACTCTTGGATAACATCAAAGACTGAAGCAATTGTAATTTCATGAACTTTAATCATACCCTGACTTAGAAAAGGGGCCCATTCCTGTCATGCAGTTAGAAACCCAAAGTATTTGGAGAAAATAAAAAGAGATCAAAACTCTGGTATGCAAATGCCTTATATTTTCAGATTTACATCAGTTAATGTTATCAAGCTGCAATACAGCCAATAAGAAATGTAGTACAACAGCACAAAAGCAGAGAAGAATTAACAATGAAAACTGTAAAGGAAGTTACTACTCTTTCCATTTAAGGAAAACTGTAACTATGAAATTTCAAAGTACTCACTAAGAATTTCATCAACTCAGCATGAATGTTTCAAATGACAAAATGCAATTGATTTTCGTGGGAAACTTCACAAATAAAGTCAGTTGTAATTCATCTTAAAATATTTTTCTTTGATAATTTTCTTTTGACTAGTAAAGTGGATGTTTGAAGATCAAGCTAAACTCATATGAGTAAACAAGTCTATTTCGTGCATTTATTGGTTCATTGAGGTTACAAGACAGAGTCACTTCAAAGCCCATAATCACCTTGCCAAGAGGTTCCTTCACTGGGTACCATCTATCTCTAGGACAATAAAACATGTCAGGCCCAGGGTGAATGTGCAGATACCCCTTCTGTCATCAAAGCTTGTCTTGAAAGAAGTGAGAGTATTTTATATGTAATGGAAGGTTTTTCCTTAGAATGGGGAAGAGTGGAGCAATAAATCTATTGCTACATTAAATGTTCTTTGCTTTTACTGGAGATTCAAATCCTTTGTTCAAGTGTCTGTGGAGACATTTGTTTTGTGGTAATGTAGGACGTCAAAGAGTGGTTAATCTTTAGAAACACAGATTCCTAGACATATATCACAATGCAGGAGTCTGTTGGAGTAACAGATAATAGGTATAAAGCTTCAGATGTTCCCTGGTAGATAAGGGTATTTAGCTTGGTGACCCTTTTACTCAAGAATTCATAGGACCTGCTTAGCTCTGTGATGCACTAGGGCATTATATTAAGTAATTGCTCTGGCAGGTATGAGTATAGCAGAAATGTAACTTTTTTTTTACCTGGATAAGATACCTTTGGTTATTAATTGGCTAGACAGAAGGATTTCTGCCTGCTTTTGCTATATGGTAGTCAAAGGATGGCGAGTCATACGACAACCATATCACTCTGGTGTAGGGTGATGTCTATACTGTGAATATCTGCAAAGATTTGTATGCAAAGGTGACATCAATGCACTTCTTTGCATTTAATTTCAGCCTGCTTCTAATACTCTATTGATTTATATGGTTTGGTTTGTGCTGTAGTAACAGTGTATCAGATGATGAGTGAATGACAATAGCAGCTTCCAGTCATCAGCATGTTTAATAAACCATATGTTTGAGTTAGTGTTTTACATATCTGATAATCAGATGCTAAACAAAATGCATTCCAGTAGTGATCTCCTAATGAATACTAGGGGGTTGGGGACTGGCTCAATGGTTAAAATATTTAGCTCACAGACACAATGCACAGGGTTTGATGCTTAATTTCTTGAGAAATTGTCTAGGCTTAAAATGGTTCAGAAAGTCAGCTAGCCTAGTGCTAACCTATGAACCACCATTTATCTTTTTCTTCTTGAGGTGGCACCTGGTACATTATCACTATTTGATTCAATCTGTCAAACAATTAGTTATCCAACTTACACCATAACTGCCTATATTTAGGTCTTTAAGCTTAATTACAATTCAGCATGAAAAATAGAGTCAAAGGTCTTGGGCAAATCCAGGAGGACAGAATAGACTACATGACTGCCATCTAAAGCTTCAGTACCATTCTCAAAGTAGTTTAAATTAAGAAGACATGATCTCCGTTTGAAAAGAAATGGGTGTAGAACATAAAGATTTTTTATATTAGAACTTATAAAGACAAATATATGTCCCAAAGCTTTGCGAATTAGGCTTGTTAGGTTGATGGGTCAATAGTTACCTGAATCTGAGGTAGGGCTCCATTTATGGAAGATCAAAATACTAGCAATTTTCCATAGGTCAGAAACATGTCACGTGACTATGCTTATGCCAAGTAGTTTTAGAAAGGGTTCAAATTCAGTGTGTTTGTAGCTCTAAATTAATGTGGTGCATTGTTAGGGCCCACAGGAGAGCCTGACTACACTTGCTATGTGGCATTCAAAAAATACAGAGTTGTCTAGGAAGCTGCTGAGATTTCTTGATTTTTTTCATTTTAGATAGAGTAGTTATGACGTATTTTATTCCCATCTCTGTGGGATGAAGTGACTCGGAAATTTGCAAAAATTCAATGACTGTTTCTGTTGAGAATCTTACTGTAAATGCATATTAGCAATAACTTAGGATCACAGGGATAAGAACCATCCATCCATCCAGTCATCCTTAACCCCTTTTTCCCCAGTTTTTGCACATGGGGTCAGGATGTCACTTCAACAGTGACAATCATCTTGAGGAGATAAGAACATCATGAGTTAATTCACTGTATTGCTGAGTTTTATTTCCTAATCACATGAGGTTAAAGAAGTCATAATTATCCTTAGCTTCAGATGCTAACTTTCATTTGCATTGGGCTTTCTTCTACTTTATAATTACTTTCAGATTTTTCCATTTCTTCTTGACAGTCTTTAATTTGGGTAGCTCATGATTTATTATAGAAATTAACTTTATTACTATTATTAGTAATATTATTATTACATCACAAAGGTGGTTTATTTCTGCATTATGCACTATATTTGGTTGTTAATGGGACCACTTGATTTACACAACTTGTTAAATAGGAGTATAATCTTGATGTAAGTGATTGCTGAGGCTACATAAGGCTAGAAATGATACAGCTGAATGGTGAGATCTCACCATTTAGTTAATAATTGGTTTGTCTTTCTAAATCCATGAATGCAGGGGTGTTCATTGAGTTTGAGATGGAAACACTCAGCATGTGTTTCAGAGGTGGTAAGAGCCTCATATACACACAGGAAAAACATGCATACTCCAAATAGGCATTGGCCAGACATCAGTAACATTATTTATGGAAGCAATACAGTAAAATATGACTAAGGCACAAATCTGTCAGAAGTACACAGTTCTACCACAACTGTGAATTAAACTACAAGACAATGGGCCCAACAGAGTTTAAAATACAAACAGCTTTTATATGTAATTCTACTTGTGGAGATAGAAGTGCAGAATAATGTAGGAACATAGTCTTCCCACAAACTGCTAATTAAAATGCAAGAATAAGGTCCCAAAACAAACTAAACAAAAATAAAACAGTGTTAGATAACAATTATAAATACTTTAAAACAAACATAGACCCTATACTGTACAATGTACCTTGCCACTGTGAATATGGCAGCAATAACAAATCTGGTTAGAAATGGTCAGTCCGGTAGCAGTGCATAATACTGTGTATAGCAAGGAAATGATTCAAGCAACAGCCTATACATAAACAGCATCATGTCCTTTTGTAAAAACAGCTAAAGAGTTACGTATTAAAGTCACAGCCAGTCAGGAAGAGTAACAGTAACTTAAACCTGGAACAAGCCAAAGATTCATAAGACCAACAGTTTCCTACTTTCATTAGAAGAAAGACAAGCAAGTATTCCAAAGGAGCTAAACTGTGGCATGATAAATGGTATTAAGTAATTACAAGCAAATAAGCTTTGAAATTATACAAATGGAATTGCAATGAATAAAAATAACTTCTCTAAAATGAAAAAAATCTCAAACCATACTAAATGGCTGCCTACATAATGGTCACTCTCAGTTTGGCCTTATCCCCTGGAAATGGGGAAGCAAATGTGCTCAATGGCCAAAAGAGGGACTGAAATACTGCAGGCAGCAAGGGCAAAGAGAAGCAGGCAGTGACAGCCAAATACATGCATGCATGCATAGATTCATAGCCGGTCTTAGACATAGGTCAACTAGGCATCTGCATAGGGCACCACTCTAGCAGGGGTTCTTTTCCAGTAATCTGGATGGTGTATGTAGACCAGGATGGGGGCACCAGGTGGTGTGGTTGGGCATTGGGAGCCCTTTTATCTATACATACATAAATAGCAACATTTAACCAAGATTTGGAGAGGTATGGAAGTATAGGTAACTATATTCACAAAAAAATAAATTAATAAATCAAAGAAAGCAAATTCAATTATTTTTAATATTTCATTTATTTTTAAATATTTCAGTGGCACATAAAGTGACCTGTTTGTTAATACTACTTTGTACTTTTCTGCTTTGTTCCTTTTCTGTTTTTTTTTTTTTTTTTTCTGGGACCTTAGCTTGTATTTTAGTTAGCAGCTGTGGGAAAACTGTGTTTCTTCATTATTCCACTCTTCTGTTTCCACAATTTGAATTATGTTTGAAAGCTGTTTATATTTTAAACTCTGCTGGGCCCATAGTGTTGTTGGTTATATCACAATTGTGGCAGAACTGTATACTACCAACAGATTTATGCTTTAGTCAATTATTACTGCATTGTTTCCATAAACAGTGTTACTGGTAAATGTCTGCCTGGTTTTGCACCTTAAACTGAAGTAGAGCAATACTCAGAGAATTGTCTCTGCTTCAGTTTGTGTTTCAGTGTTTTTATATTCTGCTTATCCTTTAGCTGCTTAAAGTTACATTCCCTGTCTGCCCCCATCCCCCAAAAACACATTAAGCTAAAGTTTGTGAAAGAGCTCCAATATTGCCTTTATTAAATTGGCTGCCTCTCCAGCTAGCCTGCTTGTTCTTCCTAATCTTTCCTCCCATTTGCTGTTGCTGTTTTAGAAGGCTGTGTCTCTGGCCTCCACCCTCTATGATAATCTGATTTCCAAAGTCCCTCCATCCCATCTTTCATTGCGACTGACTGTTGCATAAGCTATTTATGTACTCTTGCCACCCATTGATTTCTATAGATGCTATATTGAGTACCCACCCAGCAAACCAGTATCGATCTTGTGTAAACCTCCTTTACTACATATTTCTTTCTCTTATGTGTGCATTTCACTGATTTTTGTAAAAAAAACAATGTTCTTCCTGTCACTGTTAATGCTGTAAGACTGTCTTCTTATTGCCATCAATAAGTTATTTCCAGCTAGTTGTTTAAGTCGTTTGTGGTAAAATTGCACCTGTGGGTCTCTTCTACTGTGTTTTTACATCAGGAGGACTGGGTTTATTCATTTTGTGGTAGGTGTTTGAATGGTCTGTCTGAGTTTGGAAATATCCAGAAGAGTTCATAGTGTAGTCATTTTATTGGCCAGAGTGTTCATCAGTTTTCTGTTTTTTCTGTTACTATACATTTTGCATGTTTGCATGGGTTAGCAGTGTCCTGTATTGTAGTAAACACCTAGAAAGAACAGTCCATAAAACTGTACCCTGCAAAAGCAGTAATATAGTGCAAATACATTGTGCACTGACAAGATTAGTGCAGCTAGTTAGGAGTCAAATAACAATACCTACAGATTTTGTAGAATTCATTGTTGTGCAAACATTAAAATAAGTAGAATTTGGTATTGTTTAGCATAATGTGCTCCAATAAAGCACATGTATTAGTCCATACCAACAAAGCATCCTTAATAGCCTTTTACCCCAATACACGACCCCCTTGTACCTCTCAAATCAATGGACTGGGCAGTATGGATATGTAAGTTCCTAATTTCTCTATAACTAGCTTGATGGTTATTAGCATTTTGAGACAATGTAGCAATTGTCTTATGTTTACTGATGACAACTTTATCCTTAAGGAAGCATAGTTTGTGAGGGGTTTACCCTTAAGGGAGCATAGTATGTGAGGGGTTTACTCTTAAGGAAGCATACAATGTGGGGGGTTTACCCTTAAGGAAGTATAGTATGTGAAGGGTTTACTTACACAATGATACTGGAGGCTAAATTGCACATACAAGTGCACAACAGGTTGTCAAAACTATGCACACAAGACACACATAACCTAATGTCTACTGAGGAACTTAAAACCAGTCTTCCTAAGCAACACAGACCACCTGCTGTCATATGCCTCCAACAAGCTCAAAGGCACGTAGACAAAACACATGACACAACTCATACTGTCACTAACACATATCTCACAAAGCCAGTGTGCCAAACAGTCACAGCCCTTAAGACTAAACAACACACCTGATACACTTGTAATAGGTGACTCTATCGTCAGGCACACTGACGTCCCGCTCACCAGGCTGAACAAGGAGGGGGTCACGGTGAGCAGCTTGTCGGGCGTTAGGATCCGCCACATAACACAAGCACTCAGGTCACTCCAAGGCAAGTACAAATATGACTCAGTCATTGTCCATGCTGGTGTGAATGATCTGAGACGTACCTCCCTGGACCACATGAAAAGAGACATAAAGGAGCTCTCTGAGCATGTAGCCCAGGCCGGTATGACCCTGACCTTGAGTAGCATCTTACCCTCACCAAGAATGATGCCACAATATGAAGACAAGATGATCAATTTCAACAATTGGCTTAAGTACTGGTGTCATTCAAAGGGGATCCAGTGCTTGTCAGCTTGGGATGATATGCTCGACAAGCCATGATGCTTCGCTAGGGACGGCTTGCACCTGTCACCCCTGGGCTTTCAGATATTGGCAAAGGCTCTTGCTACCCCCATAGTGCCTTTTTTAGGCAATGCTGAAAAGACAAACCCACCTCCATAGGTATCACAAGGGATAAGAAACTAAGAGTAATGCTACTCAATGCCAGAAGTCTAAACCTCAAGATGCATGCACTCGAAACTCTCCTTAGCATGGAGAACATCGATATCTGTGCAGTAACAGAAACCTGGTTCAGGGCTCCCGAGAGCACCCAGGCACTACCAGGTTATACCTCATACCATGCTTTTCGGCCCCAAAACTTGGACCGAACCACAAAAGGAGGGGGAGTATCGATATTCATCAAAGATACCCACACCTCCAGGTTGGTGGCAAAGCACGAAGCATCAGAGACTATCCATGTGCAACTAACAGTGGGTAAAACTGCATTCCAGTTTATAGCCTGCTACACACCACCCTCCCAAACCCAGGAACCCAACTCGGCCTTTCTGAGAACACTGGAAAATATGAAGGTCTCTCCAGACACCATTATATTGGGTGACTTCAACTACCCAAACATAGACTGGGAGCATTACTCTAACTCCAACACCCTAGCCCAAAGATTCCTAGAATTTATAAACTCAAGTGCTATGGAACAACTTGTTACCACTCCCACAAGAGGGGAAAACATACTGGACCTGATCATCACCAACATGGGGACTCTATGCTCCAGACCAGAAGTGTATCCCTCACTGGTAAGATCAGACCATAAACTAATCTCACTGGATATTCACAACCCGACCCCACCCCCTGCCCAGAAAACCACAGTGAAAAACTTCTCTAAAGCAAATTTCACAGTCCTCAAAACTGTGGTGGAATCCTTCAAAGCCCCCGGGCCTGTGGAAAATACGGCCCAGACCGCAGAATCCTTTATAAACGCATTCTATAAACACCTTCAGGAATGCATGGATCATGCGATCCCAAATAAAACCAAGACCCAATCCTCCAAAGACAGACGTCCTGTCTGGTGGACCCCAGCCATAAACAAACTATACAATAGAAGGAGGAAACTACTAAATGATAGAGCAAAATCTCAAAAAGGGAAGGCATCACTGATCAGTATTAGCAAAAAACTATGGGCACTCATAAAATCGTCTAAGGCCAGCTTCGAGAGAAAAATTGCACAGGACACTAAGGATAATCACAAGGCTTTCTTTAGTTATGTTAGGAACCTGGGTGGTAATTCCCAGATATGCTCAGAATTAGTCCAAAATGACAAAAAATACACTGAACCCACAGACATTGCCAACATCCTAGCTGACAGGTTCAGTGCAAACTTCTCCCCCCCTCCCCACCAAAAGGGCAAATATCTATCCCAGCAGAGTGCTGCCCCCCTGACATCTCAGATGCTCAGGTAAGATCCACTCTCTCCAAAGCAAAAACACAGCATCAATGGGACCAGATGGTGTCCCGGGCTGCATCCTACATGAACTCCAAGAAGAGCTAAACCCAAACATAAAACTACTGTTCAATCTCAGCCTTACTATAGGATATGTGCCCAAAGAGTGGCGTACAGCAACAGTGGTCCCTCTCCATAAAGGTGGTGCCTCAATGGATCCTGGAAACTATCGCCCCATAAGCCTGACTAGCTTGGTCTGCAAAGCTATGGAAAGGATCATCATGGACCTCATAAATAAAGATATTGGGGACCTACAAACACTGGATCCTACCCAGTTCAGCTTTGTTAAGGGCAGATCCTGCCTCTTAAACCTGGTTGATTTCTTTGAAACAGTCACCAAGGCCATTGACGAGGGGAAGGTGGTCCACACAGCCTACCTGGACCTCGCAAAAGCCTTCGATACATTACCCCACTCGGGCATTATAGATAAGCTCACCAGCTTAAATATAAACCCCTATGTCACTAGATGGATTGCAAACTGGCTCAAGGACAGAACCCACATGGTTAGAATTGCTGGAGCCATGTCAGACTCCAAACCAGTTACAAGTGGTGCCCCACAAGGCTCAGTCCTGAGACCTCTCTTGTTCGGTATATATTTCTCGGAGATACAGGCCAACACAGAAGGACTGTGGCTGACCAAGTTCGCAGATGACTGCAAACTGGGCGCCATAATCGACTCTCCAGCTGACACAAGCATCCTCCAAAAGGGCCTCATAGAAACAGACAACTGGTGCCAGAGCCATGGCCTCAAGCTAAATGCCAAAAAGTGTATAGTCATCCCCTTTGGCAAAAACAAAGTGCCCACAAATTACCACATAGGTGGTAGTCCATTAAGTACAGAAGAAGTAATTAGGGACCTGGGGACCCAAGTTGATAGCAATCTCTCATTTGACAACCACGTGGCCAAAGTGTTTAGAAAAACATTTTATATAGCCCACCTAATCATGAAGGGATTCACATCTAGATCAGGGGAGGTCATCGTGCCTCTTTACTCATCCCTCATCAGGCCCATAATTGAGTACAATGCCCCTTTTGGGATGTACCTTACCAGACACCTGCAGCAACTGGAAAGACCCCAAAAGTACCTCACCAAGAGGATCAAAGGGCTCAAACAGATGGCATATGCTGCCCGGTTAAAGAAACTCCAGCTCTACTCAGTGGCATACCGCCTGTTCAGAGGCGATCTGTGCCTGACGTATAAAGCCATGTCCAACCCGGAATTAATGGACATGCTGCACCTCAGAAAATCCAAATCCCATCGAGCTACATGCTCGAGAGACTTGAACCTCAGCACTGAAATAAATAGGACATGCTGGAGGGACAGATTCATAACCCAGAGGCTCCCTTCACTCTGGAATAAAATCCCAGTCCAGGTTAGGCAAAGTCCCTCATTAACTCTCTTCAAGAGGAATCTTGATGAGTGGATAGGAGATCGTAGGTTTACCCCGGGTATCACTTCTGTGTCACTGTTAGACAGAGGCACAGTATACTAACCTTGAAAAAGGGCATATCAAAATAAATTTAAATTGGGTGGCGAAAGCCAAACATATTCTGGCTAGGCTTATAAATGCCCTAGGGCAGATAGCCTAGTATGAACCTATGAACCTATGAACCTATGAACCTAAATGGAGTCCCAAACACTAATTCTGTAAGGCAAGCAAACACACAGCTCAGGAATGTCATCAAGCAGGACTCCATTGTAAGATGTACTGATGCCCCTTTAATGAGGTTGAACAAGGAGAAGATACCTGTTAACTGGTTATCTGGAACCAGGATCTGCCAAAGCGCACATGCACTCAAGTCATTAGACCACAGGTACGAGTATGATTCCATCATAGTCCATGTAGGTGTAAATGACCTGAGATGACCTGAGATGTACCTCCCTGAGCTATATGAAGAGAGACATTATAGAACCTTCAGATTATGTGTCTCTGGCTGGTATGGGCTTAGCACAGAGCAGCTACAGTAGGAGCAAAAATTGATTGATTTCAACAACTGATTATCTTTCTGGTGTCATTCTAAGGAGATCCAGTATTTGTCAGCTTGGGAGTACATGGGTAGCAGACTATGTTGATTTACTTAGGATGGTCTGCATCTTTCCTCTCTAGGCTTTCAAATACTGGCTAAAACGTTATCCACTCCCATAGTGCCGTTTTTAGGCAATGCCAAATTGACAAACCTACCAACACAGCAAAATCAGCTCAAGCACCTCATGGTTTTACTGCTCTATTCTAGGAAACTATATAAAAAAAATAAAAAATAAAAATAAATTCCTTCCAGGATCTCCTCCACTTGAGAATACAGACATCTATGCAGTTATTGAGACATGGTCAAGCAAAGCTAATTTGTAGGTGAAATATTACCATAGGACTTTCCACTGCTGTATCAGAAACCTCAAAAGCAGCACACTGCAATGTGCTTAACCGGTGTTTAATGTTGTTACATTCATTGAAACTGATGATATAACAAACCTGTTAGCATACAAATTCACTTCCAGCTTTACCCTCCTCTCACCCCAAACCATGTCCTCAAAAATACCCTCAAACATACCCCCTCCAGCTATAACTAAGGAACATGTATTGGCTGCACTCACTAAAGCCAAGATTGTAGCTCAGTGGGCCCCAATAACATCCCAGGATGCCTCCTGAATATTCTAAAATATGACTTACCAGGACCCCGGACATCATTACTTAACTATATTCTTAAAAATAGGCTTTGTGCATCATGAATGGAGGACTGCGAAGGTCATACCCCTTAGTAAGAGAGGAACTTCTACATATCCTGGAAACTACAGACCCATTAGACTCACTAGTCCTATTTGCAAAGCCATGGAGAGAATTACAATGGAAATTATAAACAAGGACATTGGAGACCTCTAGACATTGGATCCATCACAGTTTGTCTTTGTCAATGGAAGTCATGTTTACTGAATCAGGTGGACTTCTTTGAAAAAGGCACATACTGCTTACCTAGATCTGGATAAAGCATTTGATAAAATACCCCACTATGGCACTGTCAACAAACTTACAGAATTAAGTGTGAACCCCTTTATAACAAACTGGATAGCTACCTGCCTCAATGATAGGACCCAGGAGGTTAGACTCAGTAAGGTAACCTCCACAAAGAGGCCAGCCACCAGTGAAGTCCCCCATGTTGGGTACACTCCTTTTGCATCTACTTCTTGATGTCAAAGCCAGTGTCAAAGGCCTTTCGGTAACCAAGTTCACAAATGATTGCAAACTTGGAGCAATCATTGAATCCCCCAAGATGAGAATGCCCTTTAGTAAGTTCTAATAAAGACAAATGCTTGATGCCAAAGCCATGACTTAAAAATCAATATCAAGAAACCTATTGGGAAGTCTACCACCCCAGGTAACTACATCATCAATAAAAAGCCTTAAAAGTTGATTCAGAGGTCAGGGATCTGGGAAATCCTGCAGATAGTAATTTAGCTTCGACCAACATTTTCCCAAGGTAGTAAAAAATTCTTCTATGTTTTTCAACTTATAAGCTAGGACATGGCATCTAGGTCTAGAAAGGTCATCGTACCACTGTACTTGTCCCTCATAAGACCCATCATAAAGTATAATGCCCCCTTCTGTATATATCTAATCAGACACATGAAGCAACTGGAATGTCTATAAAGGTACCTTACAAAAAGAGTACAGAGAGTAAACACAATGCCCTGTGCTGATCACCTCAAAGTCTTGTCTCTTTACTCAGTAGCATACACACTTCTGAGAAGTGATCTTTTTCTGGCATAGACAGCATTCCCAGACCCTGTTTTGATGAACTTTTTGCATATCTGCAAAACAAACAGTACCAGCACTACTAGATTAAAAGACCTAAATTCTGCTTGCAACATAAACTGGACATGATGGAGATATATGCATTTCTCAGAGGATTCCCATTCTCTGGAACTGGCTCCCCATCCATTTGAAGCAGAGTTATACCCCATCCCTATTAAAGTGTAACTTGGACCAATGGATGGGTATTCATAAATTCACCCCTGGTCTGGCTGCTGTTTCTGTGATGGACAGAGTCAGCCACTAAATCACCAACTGTATAAATCAAAATTGTGAGTCATATTTGGGTTGCACAACTAGGCTTATAAGTGGCCTAGTGATTGTTAGCCTAGTATACACTTATGAACCTATAAACTTTTTTGCTGACTTTGAAATGTATAGCAAGATGAACTCTGGTTAGAAGCAGTCAATCCAGTATCAGTATGGCTAGATTAGTGTCTGTATGTGTCCTCAAGTCCTTGAGTACTGGGTCATCTCATAGCGGTGTGTAGTCAGTATGATAGTTACCAGGAATGGATGATTTCCCAAAGGATACTATTATGCATTTTTTGGTATATAGTTTAGGTCTATGGCTCTCACAGCAGCTATTGTCTGTGTCAGCTCTTCCTGGAGAACATTTGTATCGGTGGAGCATTCTGTGACTGCTCGTAATTTGCATCATCTGCAAATTTAGTAAGCCAAAAGCCATTGACACTGGCCTTGACTTCAGAGAAGTAAATCCTAAAAAGGTGCAGTCTCAGGATCGATCCCTGAGGGACTCCACTTGTGACTGGTGTGGAATCCCCATTTCTAATTTCCTGGGCCCTATCTGTGAGCCAGCTTACTAGCTACTGGGAAACATATGGGTTAAGTCCTAACCACTTGAGTTTGTCAAGAATGCGTGAGGGGGGTGTTGTCTCAAATGGCTTGGTGAGGTCAAGGTAGGCAGCGTGAACCATTTTGCGCTTATCCATTGCATTGGTGACCTTTTCAAAGAAGTCTACTAGGTTGGGTAGGCATGACCTGCCCTTGACAAATCCAAATTGGGTTGGTTGCAGTGTCTGGAGGTTTTCTATGTAATAATTGATCATTTTGATGATAATTCTTTCCATGACTTTGCATATAAGACTAGTGAGATTTATGGGTCTATAAATTCCAAGGTCTGTAGATGGCCTACCGTTGTGCAGAGGGATGACTGTTGCTGTTCTCCATTTTATGGCACAAAGCCTGTTTGGAGCCAATTCCAAAGGGCCTGGTAGGTCATGTTTCATGGTATTTTGAAGGCATCATGGTATATTGTCTCAACCCATTAATGTAGTGTTCTTGGCCTTAGAGAGAACATTAAGCATCTGTTCCCCAATGATAGTAGGGGGTAGTTAGATTTAATGGTGTTTCCATAGGGAAGGTTGAGGAGGAGAGAGGAGTAAAGTTGGAGCTGAGTTTGCTGGCCAGAAGGTTTGCTATATCTTCTGGCTCAGTATACATGACGCCATTAACAATGAGCTCTGTACACAATTGTGTATTGTCTTTGAGGTTGTGGGCATAACTAAAGAATGCCCTGTGTATAGCCTTGGATTGGAAGTCCAAATGTACCTCAAATTTAGCTTTGGTATAATTTATTTGTCCTCTGAGTTGTTTGTTTAGTTTGATGTGATTGTTTTTATCCTGCTTGACGCTATATCTCCTAAATGTCACCATGATTTTCTTCCTTCTCTTATACAGCCTATTGCAGTGTTGCTTGTTTCTTGAGTTAGTTCTGTACTTCTTTCTGGTGGGTACATCTGCCTCTATGCAGCTATTCCCATGCTTGTATAGGGTTTCTGTGAATAACTCCACATAGGCAGCAGTGTTGTAAGGGTTTCTGGGGGCTTGAAATGTGCCAAGTTATCACTTAGTAGTAAGAAGTTAGCATTTGATACTTCCTGAATATTTTAGCATCAGATGGGCTTCCATGTCTTATTTTTACTTGAAAGGAGACCATTTTGTGGTCTGACATCACCAGAGAAGGCAATTGCATTCTCTCATATTAGCAGATCCAGCACATTTGCACCCCAGGTGAGCATATTGACAGTCTAGTCCAAGGACAGTGTGATTACAAAATCCAGGAGTCTGTGTGCTGTGCATTTGCTATTGTAGTCAATCAAAAGTGAAGCTGTACTTCATGGTCGAAAAAATGACTATTCGATCTTATGACTTACAAGCATTATTTATACACTACAAGGTTGTCCTTACCTGCAGTGTAATGCACAACTCTTCCTTACATAGTGCTTTTCTGATACTTAGCTTGAGAAAATGGGTGCTTGGCAACATTTTCTAAAAATGCATGTTCCAGTACAGAATTTTGACCAAATCTCAGGCTAATAGTAGGTTACTTTATAACACAATCATCTATGTCATGATACATGAAATGAGATTAAGATTTTTTTGGACTGGAGTCAGAAATTTTCAGTTTCATTTGACAATACAGATGTGCTGAATATTCTCCAGTCAGGGAAAATAATTAAGATGTCACAATATGCAATCTAACCATACTTTAGTCCCTTCAATTTTAACTCGCTCTCTTTCCCTTTTTATTTCTCATCTCACAATAGCGATACCAGCATTATTAGCATATCTCCTGATGATAAACTTTAATCTTATGTTCAGTGTTATATATACCTACATATTTACTGAAGAAATGGGTATCATGCCATCTAGACTTGGTTACTTTTTTTGCAGCAGCTAGTTATTTTAAGCTTATTGTATATAGTTTCGTGTCATTTATTTTCCTGTCATGATTATTAATTATTCCATTAAGATGGAATTTATTATGTTAAAGTCTTATATATCTATCCATATCTATCTCTGTCTAGCAATATATATATATATATATATATATATATATATATATATATATATGTGTGTGTGTGTGTGTGTGTGTACATGTGTTTATATATATATATATCTATATATATATATATATATATATATATATATATATATATATATATATATATATATATATATATATATATATATAAGATATAGATATAGATTTAGATATTTCTAGTTTTACAACTATATAGTATTCTTAAAATATATAATGAGATGATTTCATTTTCCGACACCTTGCATTGTGTTCCAGTAATCATGCCAATTAAGACCTTTCTCACTATCTCCAAAAGACCACTTAATGTATTGATTGCCTCATCTATGACCTGTTTGTCTTCATTCATCTTTTGTGGATATTTATACTGCTGTGACTAAAACTAATTGATATAATGGGCCTAGCCAGAAAAAAAAATTCTGTGCCCTTATTAATTACTGAATGACTAATTAGGCTACTTTTCAGTTACTATATCTATTTCATTTCTTTTACTAGCTAGTACAAGAGGTTGCACATTTCCCAAACAAGAGCTACCCATTAGTGACTTTCTAGATTGTAGTACTGAAACAAAAGCACGTAAAAAATAACAGAAAAATCTGTCTACGATAGCTGCTGAGTTAATTTGCACTGTATGAAAAAAAGCAAACCCAAAAGCTAATAAGAGAAAATTGAAACGTTAATAAATAAGAAATACTTGTCATGTCTCGGGCTTCCCTCAAAGTAAAGCAGATTTTAGCTTTGAGGTAGGCATTTGAGAAATATTAGACATTTTGTATATAAACATGAGTTGGTTATTAAGCCATGACAGTGAAGAGTGAAACAGTAATATGTGATACAGCTTCCATCTAGAATATTAGGGTTTAATTGAAAAAAATATCAATAACCCTGCTCTAAGAAGAGAAATGATTTCCAATTGTAATGCATTAAGAAAACATGAAAGCCTAGCTAGATGGTTGTAACACTGAACTAACCACATAACCTCAAATCTGCATAAAAGCAAAACCTGACCAAAGTTCCATTGACTTCAATGCTACCATACTTTACTTGCATAATAACTCTGAAAAGAAAACATGTTTTGTACATTATATTATTTAATTTCGTTACACTTGTATTGCTCAAATTGTGAGTGTGTGGTGTTATAGAAAATAACCTACTTTCCTAGTTTGACTCACACAGGTGTAATGAAACAAATTAATTTACAAAACATGTTGTTTTTTCCAGAGTAATCAAAACAAAAAATAGAACTGCAATATACAAAATAAAATATGATACCTGAAATACATAACTGCACCATACAAAGAAAATAGTTTATTTTTTTAAAAAAGCAGATCTTTCCAGTACTGTTCGTAAAGGCTTCCTTATTATCTGTCATTATCATGGTATACGAATATGTGGCAGCTACAGTGTGATGACACGGAGCAGTTCTTCTGTGAGTGCCTGTTGAGGTTACATGTTTTCCAGGATATTATTTCCTTCTGCTACAGAAAAAAGAAAATGAGTTTTTTAATGGTGAAATAGATTAATGTTTCTACTGATATTGTAGTAGCCACACTAAAGATCCAAAGATTCAAAATATGTTTCTGTTAAACTTCATTGTCAAACTTCTGGACTTTTCTGTGAGCTTAGAAGTTGCCGGAAACAAGAATGAAATCTATTACCTATAAGCATTTACTTAATTGGTTTACTTTTTTGATTTCAAGATTTCAGTAGACATCTTTAAGCATCAAGTGAAATTTGTGAAATGTGTTCAGTAAACAAGCTGTGAACTTCAAATGATGGCTTAACATAATGTTGATAAAGTGCCAAGAAAAGTAACCTAAGTTCTCTCCTTTGTATTAATCGTTTGAGAAATAGACTGCATATTATCCATGCCATATTACATCAGATTGTTGCTGTGCTCTGTCACAAGTGCTTTCTATAACACATAGGTGTGCGGTTGCCACAACAAACAGGTGAACACATGTACACATGAGCACGGGCACACGCACACACACACACACACACACACACACACACACACACACACACACAGTTTTGTAGCCATATGACATATAGTTGCTTAAAATTAGAAGTACAGATTATTGAGTTATATTTATTTCTTCAGGCTAACATAGTAGATCTGCAACTTGGAACCTTTATGCATATAGGAGCATAAATCTGAAATACAAAGTCAGTATATATGGCTTTAATATGGAAATTTCTCAGATGAGGAAATAGTATCATCCTGTCTTATCATGATTAGATTCAAATGTGTTTGTTCCTCTGAAAATAAAAAAGAAAACTAGAGTTCAAATGCATACTGCTTCATAATCAGTATACTATTTTTAGATCCTTTGCGTTTAAATTATTTACTAAATTTACAAATGCATTAATGCACTGTTAGTTTTTGCAAATTATATATTTCAGAAGATGACATTGTGAAGCGAGAATCTTATTTGGTGATTGGTGTAGATCAGTTGGTTTAATGATCTGGTTATGCTATGTATGTGTTGGTTGGCCATAGCAACTGCAGGTGGGCGTGTTCTACTCACTGCAGTTAACACAGCGTTGTAACATTCCAGTGGCAGTTAATAAAGAAGCTGTTAAACTGAAAACAGGTCTCCTCGCTCATTTCAACAAGGTGTCAGAAGTTGCTCGCCAATGAGCATTTTTTCATCATTTTTCCTCGTTCAAGAAAAAAAAAAAGTGCAGCGTTACAAGTGGCTAATGGGCTAACAGAGCATGGTGGAAGGATTTCAGACCAGACCCACTCGTCTTCGATGGAGACGTTGCTGAAAATTGGCGTATTTGAAAGGGAGTATGACATCTTTATTGAGGCGGCCCACTCAGATAAACCAGACAAAACAAAAGCTTATATCCTCCTCAATCTAGCAGGGGCAGAAGCCATCGAAAGGGAACGCTCATTTGTCTATGCGCAGAAATTAGGGTGCCACCCGCAAGAGACGGGCAGGACGGAGCCATTATTCATCCAGCAGAGTCCAGAGAGGACCCCAACTGTTTAAAAAAGAAATTTCAGGAAATGTGCAACCCACAATATAATAAAATAATGGAGAGACACAAGTTTCATTCCCGAAATCAGAGACAAGGTGAGACTATTGAGTCTTTTATTAGTGATTTAAAGATTAAAGCCAAAAGTTGTCATTTTGGAGATTTAACAGATGAGTTAATCTGTGACAGGATTGTTTGTGGCATAAATAATGACAGTATAAGGAAGGCCCTTTTACGTGACAGTGACTTGACCTTATCCAAAGCCATTTCTATCTGTCGTGTTTATGAAATGACTGAGGAGAATACTAGAGCTCTTGCCAAACAGCCGGCCGCACTGGTGGATGCACTGCAGCCAGGCTCCACCAGATGGCGTCCCAGGACAAATTATAAGCCTGTAAGTGGGCAGGATGTAAAACTCGTAAGGAACTGCAACAATTGTGGAGGCAACCACGCTGCACAGCGATACAAATGTCCTGCATTTGGCCAGCAATGCCACAAATGTCAAAAATGGAACCACTACAAAAAATGTTGCAGATCCAAGCCTCAACATGAACATCCTAAAAGGAAAAGTTTGTTAAAGAATACCATAACAAACAACCCGTGCATCAGCTAGAGCTGGAGCCGCCGGACATCAACACTGATGACACGTTCTATGTAGATGGTGTCGAGCCCATTGCAGTTGTGGACAATGTAAATACCCAAGTAGAGTACCAGGATGAAGGATTTGTCACCCTGTATGTACAAGATAAGCCTATTAAAATGAAAATCGACACGGGGGCAAAATGTAATGTGATGGCAAAAAGCACTTTTCTCCAGCTGTATGAGGGACAGATTTTGACATGCAATAAAACAATAAACCTAGTGGCCTACGGAGGCAGCAAGATCGAAACAACCAGTTCTGCTACACTTTCTCTGTCACTGGATGGACAACAACACTTACTGCCATTCTTCCTTGTGGATCGTGATGTTGTGCCACTGCTGGGGTTTCGAGCATGTGTACGTCTAGGACTTGTCACACTGAGCCCTCATGTCCACCAGGTCAGTACAGAGCCTGACATTGATTTTACAAAAAATGTCCGTGAACAGTATGATGATGTGTTCAACGATGAGCTTGGAGAACTTCTAATAATATATTCCATGACTCTAGATCCTGAGGTGCAGCCCGTCATCCGGCCAGTGCACCACATTCCTATAGCTATGCAAGCCTGAGTTAAGTCAGAACTTGAAAACATGGCCAGCAAAGGAGTCATTACAGCAGTCTCTGAGCCCACAGACTGGGTTTCATCAATGGTGGTAGCACACAAGAAAGACAAAGAGGAGATAAGGCTGTGCATTAATCCTAAAGACTTAAACACGGCTTTAAAGAGACCCCATTACCCAATGTGCAGTGTTGAGGAAGTTGCCACCCAAATGGCAGGTGCAACTCTGTTCTCAGTGCTTGATGCGAAGAGCTCGTTTTGGCAGATAAAGCTCGACCATAAGTCATCAATGCTAACTACATTTAGCACACCCTTTGAGCGCTACAGGTTTCTACGCATGCCTTTTGGCATCAATTCAGCAAGTGAGGTTTTCCAGTGCTCAATGGAGCAACTATTCGCTGGCTACCCTTGTGCCATCATAGTTGACGACATCATTGTGGGAGGTCGTGATGCTGCAGAACACGACACGAACCTAAAGAAGGTACTTGACCGTGCACGAGAGATCAGACTCCGACTAAACCCCCACAAATGTAAGTTCCGTCTGGATCAAGTTTGTTACGTGGGACACATGTTCACAAAAGAAGGTCTCAGGGCCAACCCCACAAAGACAGAAGCTATCACAAATATGCCAGTTCCCCAAAATTCCCTGGCTGTACAGCATTTCCTTGGTATGGTAAATTACCTGGGAAAATTTATCCCAAATCTCAGCAGTATTGCAGCACCGCTCAGGCACCTAATACACAAGGATACCATCTGGTGTTGGCTCCCACAACATCAACAAGCATTCGAACACCTCAAATCATGCCTAGCCAGCTCACCAGTCCTATCGTATTTTGATGTAAAGAAGACAGTGACATTAACCTGTGATGCTTCATGTTACGGACTGGGTGCTGCATGTCTGCAAAGTGGTAAGCCAGTAGCATACGCATCTCGCATGCTCACCGATACCGAGACACGCTATGCACAAATCGAGAAAGAATTGTTGTCAGTTGTGTTTGCGTGTACCAAGTTTAGAGACTACATATACGGAAAACCCACGGTAGTTGAAACAGACCATCAGCCCCTTGTTACAATCCTAAAGAAGCCAATCCACACTGCCCCAGCTTGCCTACAGAGGATGTTATTGCAATTACAAGCTTATGACCTAACGCTTGTTTACAAGAGGGGTAAGCACATGTACCTTGCGGATACGCTGTCACGAGCCCCAAGCAACAGTGTTTCCCAAACTCAAAGTGCAAATAACAACTTCGAGGTGATGTCTGTCAGCTACATCTCTACAGCCAGGCTGGAAGAGCTACGAGCCCACACGGCAAGGGACCAGGTCCTGCAAACTCTAAGCACAGTGATTCAGAATGGCTGGCCCAACAAAGACTGCCAGGTTCCGCCGTCTGTGCGTCCATTCTTCCCATATAGAGAAGAGTTGATAGTGGAGAATGGCATTGTCATTAAAGGTCACAGGATGGTCATCCCCGACTCCCTACAACAAGAATATATTAATATTATGCACAGAGGTCACCCAGGCTTAGAAGCCACAAAGCGCAGAGCAAGAGGCACTGTATTTTGGCCAGCAATGAACAAAGACATCGAAAGAGAGCTGCTCTCCTGCTCTGTATGTAACAGTACCCGACCACACCAACAGAAGGAACCTCTACAACTACATCCAGTTCCTGCCCTGCCTTGGTCTACGGTCGCCACGGATATGTTCGAATGGCATGGACAACAATACATGTTGCTGGTCGACTCCTATTCAGGGTGGTTTGAAATTGACCTTCTCCGGGACACATCTTCAGCAGCGGTGATCACAAAACTGAAAAGACACTTCTCCATCCACGGAGTACCTCACACCCTGATTTCTGACAATGCAAGACAATACACCAGTCAGCGTTTTAAAGTGTTTGCCCAGCAGTGGGACTTTGTCCACATAACCAGCAGCCCAGAGTACCCCCAGTCCAACGGATTGGCAGAAAGAGCTGTCCGCAGTGCCAAGCTACTGATGGAAAGGTCTCACAGAGACGGGACAGATGTTTTCCTCAACCTACTGAACATCAGAAATGTCCTGCGTGACAAAATGCTGGGATCACCCGCAGAACGTCTAATGTCCAGGCAGACTCGCTCAACTTTTCCTGTCAGCACCCGTCTGCTGGAACCAGCCCCAAAGGACGTGGAACAGGTCAATGTGCAACTTAAAAAGAAAAGGCTCATTCAGAAGCAGTACTACGACTCAACAAGCCACCCATTATCACCACTCAGAGAGGGTCAAGTGGTCAGGTTGCAGGCAATTAAGGGACACGACTGCCTGGGCACAGTGAAGGAGGTATGCAGTGAGCCATGCTCATACGTCATCGAATCTAATGGTGGCATCTACAGGAGAAATCGTCGCCACATCCTACCTGTTGGTGAACCACCACCACCTCGACAGATCGATCCTGCCGATGGTTGTTCCCATCCATCTGACCCTGCCACACCGGACACTCCTTCCCTCGCTCCACGGCCCCGGCAGGCACTTCAACCAATGCCTGTGCATACTCAGCATTCCAGTGTGCAGCAAGTTCCTGTAGCTTGCTCTCCCACAAAGAAGACACACAGTGATACCCCCTATGTGACACGTTCAGGTTGCATTTGTAAGCCTAACCCCAAATACTGTTCTTAAGAGGAAAAAAAAAAAAAAAAGGGATGTGATGTATTAATGCATTGTATTTTGGTTCTTACTTATCTAGTATTAAGTTGCCATGTTAGATAGCCAGTGGTGACAGCTGAACGTTTTGTTCCATACCATCTGTTTTACTAGCTAATCATTTATTATTTAAGTTTGAGTCATTGTGGTTCAACTTTGCAATACACAGCATGAGTTGGTTTTCATGCAAAGGAGTAACTAAAAGGAGAGGATGTAGATCAGTTGGTTTAATGATCTGGTTATGCTATGTATGTGTTGGTTGGCCATAGCAACTGCAGGTGGGCGTGTTCTACTCACTGCAGTTAACACAGCGTTGTAACATTCCAGGAAGCTGTTAAACTGAAAACAGGTCTCCTCGCTCATTTCAACAATTGGTATAATGGTTAAGGTGTTTACCTACTAGACAAAAGATACAGGGTTTGATTTTCACCAAGGAAAGCTGGCAAGACATAAAATGGCCCATGAGGGCAACCAGCATACTACTTATCTTTGAATCTACTGATATAGTAACAATTAGTATAGAAAGCACAGATTAAAATGACATCCAGAAATAAATCTGCTGTGACTTTACAGCTACCTATGAGAGTTGTTACTCAGCATATGCTTCTAACATTGATGCCACAATGCTTTGAAAGTACTCTATGAATACTGGTGTGAGATTATTTAATTTAGGACTCCCATGTGAGGCTTCCAGTTGACTATCATCTGTTCTAGAGCTGCTGCTATTGCTACATTTTTTTTACTTATTGTGCCATTTACTTATTTGTTTTTTTTTTTTATTTTATTTTATTTTATTTTACATTTGTTTACTGGGATGGCTGAATTGAAAAAAGAGCTCCTTTTCAGTGGAGGCCTGGGAAAACAAGTTCCACATTCACAAGAACATACACACAAGCTCCATATTAACAGGAACAAACAAAGTGTCACAATTAAATACAGCATAGCTACACATTTCGATAAACATAAACTTCTAGTAACACTGTCAGGTATGTTTACAACTTATGGAGGCATGCTCCACATTCACAAAAACTTGCAATCAAAATGTCTCGGGTAGATAACAGCATAGGTAACATGTCAATAACAAAAATTTCAATGTACCCAAGTAACCAAGCCTAACAGCAAAAAGTAACACTGCAAGAAGAAAAAACTCTGCTCCAAAGCCACAAAACGATATTTTAATAAACAAATGTATGTGCTTTCGTTTCCAGTGCTACAGAAACATCATCAGACAAACAGATACACTACCTCACATCCATTAAATACCATAAAAACATCACTTCCTTAAGGGATTAACCTCACTTCCTTGAGGGGGTGGCACTCAAGTGCAAGGCACGTTATACAACATCTTATGCAACATTTCACTTTCTAAGTAAGCTGGCGCCAAAATACAAAGTTACAAAACATTTTGTTACCTTCATAAAATCCTAGTGCATTTTGAATACTTAAAGCTAAAAAGCATATGTACAATATCTGGTGGATTTACAACTTTTTAAGCATAGTTAGAGTTTTAATGAGTAGGTAAAAAAGTTCAAATAAGATAGGGAATGAGCCATTTTTTACATTCATTTGGGTCTAGCAAGTAGGTAGCAAGGTAAACAGTTGTAGTACAGAATAGAGGAGACACGCAATATGAAATGATAGGGGAAGGAGAAACTGGCACTTAAGTCTAAGTGGATACAATATGAGCTTTATCACAGTACTGCAGTAGAGTCTAGTAATAGACTAGAAATAGTACTGTAGAGCAGGTGCAGTAAACTGTAGAAGCTCATCGGTAATAGAGAAGGGAAGAGGAGGGGGGTCTAAGAAGGTACAGTGGGTGGGAGAGAAAAAAAAAGGAGAGAGAGAGGGTAAAAAGCTATTAGATAAATTCATAGGGGCTAATGTATGAAAAACAGTGTGACTGCTACTTTGGCATGTTTGGAAGAAGAACTGGCTCATTGCAGAGCACCTGATGCCTCACCTGCTGTTCTGCATGCTATGGATTTTTTTGTATACCATAAATGGACAGAGCTACTGACATTATGCCCATCACTGTGCACGACATCACTTCCCTTCTGCCCATTTAATGACAATCGACAGTGGAATTATGGTATTGCCCTCATCAATGAGGATGCATCAAATTGCTAGAAGGAGCCTCTCTTTCCTTCTTGAGCAGGATGACAAAAGGTTAATCCTTTCCTCTCCAACACCTTTATCATCAGCACCCGAACTGCTAAACATATTCTCCTCAAGTGGGTCAAAGTCAGTGTTCTGTCCTTCTGTGTCACAGAGCTGTGTATCCTGTGCTTTAAAAACTGTTAACCTGCAGAGGGCTGACTTATTTTCATTTAGACTTGCAGTGACTTGGGTCAATAAAGCAAACATTTCTGAAAAGGCTGTCATGGACACAAAATAATTGTGAAACAAATAATGCTATTAAAAACTGATTTGGGGCTAACTTTATGCACACACACACACACACACACACACACACACACACACACACACACACACACACACACACACACACACACACACAATATAAAAAAATAATTACATGCCAATAATTGCCCTGCTTATCAGATTATAACATAGCTCTATTATTGCTGTAGAATCTGCTTTTCCCCTAGTTATTCAGTGCATCATGTTCTTTTATTGTGCCTTAACCTGCAGAGTGTTTGCATACTAGGACACCTTTTTCAGTAATATTCTGTATTTTTTAGTTCTGCTTGAAAGATTTAACAACTAGTTGATGGTTATGCTGCAAAATTACAGTATTTCCAGTTTCTGTCTTTTTAGTTGTAGGATAAGGCTCATGTACTTATGGGTCTTCTTTTGGCAAAGCACATAACAATAATAGACTGAGTAGGAGACTTTCTTGAAAAGCTTAGATCTGACATTACTTTGAAAAATTCTCTACATAACTGGTTACTCTTTCCTACCAAATATAGTAAATACTTCAGTTATTCGAATGCTAGTAGTTCACAATACACCTGTTGAAGCCACTTGCTCAAAAAAGCAAATGCTCAAACTCCCACTAGTCAGATCTCTCATTTCTATGTAGCCCACCCTCACCCACCCTACAAAATGACATAGCCCTAGCAGAACCTGAACTCTAACCCAAAAACATTAACTCAGTTCCCATCCCGATGCCTTGCTCCATTATCCTAAATTTCTACTCCACATCCCTAAAGCTAAATTCTCCAGTCTCTCCCTAAACCTAAAACTCCAACCATCCTCTTAAACCTAGATTCCCCAATCATTCCCTGAGGCTAAAACTCCCCTCCAACTCTCTAAACCTAAATCTCTCTTCTATTCTTTAACCATAAAATTCCTTTCCTGCTCCCTAACCCTAAACATCCCTTCCAGCTTCATAACTGTAAACCCCACCTCCCACTCCCTAGACCTAAAATTACCCCCAGTCACTCCCTAGGCCTAAATCCCCCCACTTCCATACTCACTAAGCTTAAATCACACTCTGGCTCCCTTCCTCATAGCTGCTTGCCCATAGGTTCATAGGTTCATAGGTTCATACTAGGCTATCTGCCCAAGGGCATTTATAAGCCTAGCCCATAGTTATGTGGCTTTTGCCACCCCTTTAGTTTGAATAAAACTATGCCTATTATTTTGCTGTGCCTCTGTCAAGCAGTGACACTGAAGTAATCCCTGGGGTATATCTGTGATCTCCCATCCATTGGTCAAGATTCCTCTTGAACAAGGCCAGCGAGGTGCTCTGTTTCACATGTACCGGGATTTTGTTCCACAGCATAGGGAGTCTCTGGGTGATGAATTTGTCCCTCCAGCACGTTCTATTAATAACCGTGTCAAGGTTTAAGTCTCCCACCCTTGTGTTTCTGAGGGATCTAGATTTTTTGAGGTGAAGCATATTCATCAAATCTGGGTTTGACATGGCCTTATATGTCAGGCACAGGTCACCTCTGAGCAAGCGGTATGAGACTGAATAGAGCTGGAGTTCTTTCAGTCGGGCAGCATAAGACATATTTTTGAGACCCTTTATCCTTTTGGTGAGGAACTTTTGGGGCCTTTCCAGCTGCTGCATGTGTCGGGTCAGATACATTCCAAATGGGGCACTGTACTCAATCATAGGTCTAATGAGTGATGAGTACAGGGGGACGATGACCTCCCTTGATCTAGATGTGAATCCCTTCATGATCAGGTGGGCAATGTAGAAGGTTTTCCTAACTACTTTAGCAACATGAGTGTCAAACGAAAGGCTACTGTCAACCTGGGTCCCCAGATCCCTGATGACTTCTTCTGTGCTCAGTGGATTGCCACCTATATGGTAGCTAGGGGTAACCTTGTTTTTCCCGAAGGGTATGACTATGCATTTCTTGGCGTTTAACTTTAGGCCATGGCTCTGGCACCAGTTATCCATTTCTGTGAGGCCCTTCTGAAGGATATCTGTGTCAGATGTGTTTTCGACTATGGCAGCCAGTTTGCAGTCATCTGCAAACTTTGTCAGCCATAACCCTCCTGTGTTTGCTTGTACTTCAGAAAAGTAGATGCCGAACAAGAGTGGACCCAGGACTGAGCCCTGTGGGACACCACTTGTGACAGGCTTTGAGTCTGACATGGCTCCAGCAACTCTGACCCTGTGGGTTCTGTCACTTAGCCAGTTTGCAACCCATCTTGTGATGTATGGGTTTACATTCAAGCTGATGAGTTTTTCGATGATACCTGAGTGGGGTATTGTGTTGAAGGCCTTTGCCAGGTCGAGGTAGGCTGTATGGACTGCCTTTCCTTCATCAATGGCCTTGGTGACTGTCTCAAAAAAGTCAACCAAGTTTAAAAGGCATGATCTGCCTTTGACAAAGCCAAACTGGGTTGGATCCAAAGTCTGCAAGTTCCCTATGTCTTTATTTATGAGTTCCATTATGATCCTCTCCATGGCTTTGCAGATAAGGCTTGTCAAGCTAATGGGACGGTAATTACCAGGGTCAGTGGAGGCACCGCCCTTGTGAAGTGGGACCACAGTCGCCATGCGCCACTCCTTGGAGTGCGTATCGTGAGGTGAGGCTAAGATTAAACACCTGTCCTAACTGTGGGTTTAATTCCTCATTGAGTTCATGGAGCACACAGCCGGGGACACCATCCGGTCCCATGGATGCTGTGTTTTTTGCCTTGGAGAGGGCAGTTCTCACCTGGGCGTTGGAGATGTTTGGGGGGCTACAATCCTCTGGTATAGATATCTCTCCTTTTGGAGGGGAGGGGGGGGGAGAAGTTTGCACTGAACCTGTCAGCCAGTATGTTGGCAATGTGTGTAGGTTCAGTAATCTTCACATCATTTTGAACTAATTCTGAGCATATCTGGGAGCTTCCTCCTAGGTTTCTAACATAGCTAAAGAAGGCCTTATGATTGTCTTTTGAGTCCTTGGCGATTTTTCTCTCAAAATTTGCCTTGGATGATTTTATGAGAGCTCTTAGTTTTTTACTTATAATGATCAAAGGTGTCTTACCTTTCAAGGATTTTGCTCTATCTTGTAGTAGCTTCCTCCTTTTGTTGTAAAGCTTGTTTATAGCTGGGGTCCACCAGACTGGACGCTTGCCTTTGGTACAAAGAGTCTTAGTTTTGTTTGGGATTGCCTGATCCATGCAGTCCTGTAGGTGCTGGTAGAAGGCATTTGTAAGTGATTCAGCGGTTTGAGTAATGTTTACCACTGGCTCAGGGGCCTTAAAGGAGACCACGCTAGTTTTTAGAAGTGTGAAGTCGGCTTTTGAGAAGTTTTTCACTGTGGTCTTTTTTATTTCAGGTGGGGCGGGATGAGGACCTCCAGCGAGATTAGTTTATGATCTGATCTCACCAGTGAGGGGTATACTTCCGGTGTTCAACATTGTGATCCCATGTTCGTGATGATGAGATCAAGTATGTTTTCTCCTCTTGTGGGGATGGTGACTAGTTGTTCCATGGCATTTGAGTTTATGAACTCCAGGAACCTTTGGGCTAGAGTGTTTGGGCTTGAGTAGTGTTCCCAGTCTATATTAGGGTAGTTGAAATCACCTAGTATGATGGTGTTTGGAGATACATTTATCCCTCCAATGTTTTCAGGAAGGCCATGTGAGGTTCCTGAGTTTGAGAGGGTGGCCTGTAACATGCTACAAATTGCAGAGCAGTCTTGCCTATGGTTAATTGCACCTGGATGGTCTCCGATGCATCGTGCATTGCCACCAACCTTGAGGTGTGGGTGTCCTTTATGAATATGGACACCCCTCCTTTCTTGGTGTTGTCCGGATTTTGGGGCGGAGCATGATATGAGGTGAAACCTGATAGTGCTGGGGTGCTCTCAGGAGCCTTGAACCAGGTTTCTGTCACAGCACAGACATCGATGTTCTCCATACTGAGAAGGGCCTCGAGTGCGTGCATCTTGAGATTGAGACTTCTGGCATTGAGCAGCATTACCCTTAGTTTTTCCTTTTTGTATTCTAGGGTGGTAGGTTTAGAATTTGAGCCTTGCCTAAAAAGGCACTATGGGGGTGGCAAGAGCCTTTGCCAATATCCGGAAGCCTAGGGGTGACAGGTGCAAGCCATCCCTTGCGAAGCAGCGTGGCTTGTCCAGCATGTCATCCCAGGCAGACAGACATTGGATCCCCTTTGAATGACACCAGAATTTAAGCCAATTATTAAAGCTGATCATCTTATCACTGTATTGTGGCATCATTCTAGGTGAAGGTAAGATACTACTAAAGGTCAGGGTCATACCTGCCTGGGCTACATAATCAGAGAGCTCCTCAATGTCTCTTTTCATGTAGTCCAAGGAGGTACGTCTCAGGTCGTTGACACCAGCGTGGACAATAACTGAGTCGTACTTGTACCTGCTGTTGAGAGACCTGAGTGCTTGCATTATGTGGCGGAGTCTAGCGCCTGACAGGCAGCTTACTGTGACCTTCTCCTTACTCAGTCTGGTGAGCGGGACGTCAGTGTGTCTGACTATGGAGTCACCTATGACAAGTATGTTTGGTGTTGTATTTGGCCTTAAGGGCAGCGACTGCTTTGCACACTGATTTTGTTGTTTATGTGTTGTTTGTGTGGTGTATTGAGTTTGCAGCTGCTTGGGTGTCTGCTTTGGAGGCCTCTGCTGTTTAGGTAAATTTTTACTCAGAGCCTCCAGTATGTCTTAGTGTGTTTATGTGTTTGATTCAGTGGTGTGGTTGAGTTATGTGAGACTGGTATTGTGGTGTGTGTAGTTGCCTTCTCCTCCTGCCTGGTCTTGCCAGTCCTGAGTTGAGAGAGCTCAGCCTCCAGTCTGGCTAAATAGCTGCATCTCTCACAAGTGTTAGTGTTACGTGGGAGGAGGAGAGTGTTGTCCGTGTACATGAGGCAATTGTAACATTGTCTCAGAATTCCCAGATTCACCAACTTGGCAGGAGAGGACGCCAGCATCTGACCCTTCGACATGCTAGAAAGAATTATGAGTTGGTATGAGACAGAAAAGTAGTGGGCTTAGCAGGGAAGTGGGCACTCCTGGGGGGTTTTGCTAGTGAGAGATTTGTATAATATAGGAGTGCTTGACCTGCAAAGAGAATGCTTATAAGACAAAGGATATGCTTATAAGACAAGTGCTGAGCTTTTTGAGAAGAAAAAGCTATTTGGAACAAGTGCTGCACTTTTTAGTGAAGGTGTAAACTGTTTAGGTTCCTAATAGAGCAGTTCTAGCTCAGTTGGGGACAGCAGCCCACAAAAGCTAAAAAGATCTCAGGTTCCTGGCTTAGAGAAGTGTTTTTAACCACTAATGACTTGAACACCTGTAGTGCAATACAATAAATTTATAAAATGAATTAATGCATCCCTACCAAATATTCCTTCCATTTTATGATGGTGAATTAGTAACCTAAAGATGTTAAAAAAATGCCGTCTCTTCTGTTTCACAAGAATTAGGTAATGAAGAAAATGATTAAAGCCCTGGAATATCATATGTTAAGAATTGCTTAAATATGTGATGTAGCTGCATCTGTAAAAACTGTCATTTATTATAAATTAATCTTTGTTTTCAAGGTGCTTTTCTCCCTGGGCCTCTGCTGAAAATGGACATATATCCAGCTGGACCAGCCCAGTCAACAAATGTAAAATAAATAAATAATGTTATTGTTATAACAGTCTATGGGAGCCTAAACGTGCAGTTAAAAACAGACACTAATGCTTATCAGGGGGGTTAAATAAACTCTCACACACACACACACACACACACACACACACACACACACACACACACACACACACACACACTTAAAAAGCATTTCTCTAATGATTTTTTTGTCATGTTTTTCATCAAATGACTTCTTCAAATCTCAGGAACAATACAATTAACAAAACTGTGATTAGAAAAAAGAAGGAATCAAACCAATTGCTACAGAGAGGTGCCACTCCTTAAAGACTGAATGTCATTTTTGGTACAGTAGCTCTCTATATCGCTCTATCTATATCTTATTGTGCATCTGCCTATCTATATATGCAGGTATAGAAAAAATATATATATGATTCAGTATCCATTTATATATATATATATATATATATATATATATATATATATATATATATATATATATATATATATATATATATATATGTATATATATATATGTATATATATATGTGTGTGTGTGTGTGTGCGTGTCTGTTTTCAAGCCTTGGCCAGGGAGGCAGATGACTTACCAGTCATAGTCTTAGAGCAGGCTTGAGATATTGGGAGGCCTAGCCATCTGCTTGATTCAGCAGCCTTTGTCTGACTTCACCAAGATATCTTATAGGGCTGCTCTGTCATTTTTCAAGGATTTTATAGGAGGGATGCCTTTACGGGAAAGGAGGTGGTCAGCCTGTTTTCAGAGAATATCATGTATAGATGAGGGAAAGGCAATTCATTGAGAACAATGCAGGTACATTTAGCAGCCCTGAAAGCAGCTGCTAGGTCAGTAAGTACCCTGGGTTTTACTAAGCATTTATCAAATTGCAGAATGTTGGGATGATGGGAGATAATGAAAGGTACATCTTTGAATGGTAGGATGACCTTCTATGGGCATATTTTGAAGGTAATATTGAAAGTTTGATCTGGCATCTGTTACTTTGAAGATGTATGCTTTTTGGGTAACATTGCCTGTATCAGGGTACATTTACGATTAGTGTAAATATTATTTAAGATAGATGGTGAGTTGTTGACTTAATGGGCAGGATTCACGAAGCCTCCGTGTAAGAGTTATAACTCATACACGGAGGCTGCAGTTAAACAGAGTGATGTCAGCATGCTTTGCATATTCATGAGAGCATGCTGAATCACACTTAAGGCTAACACGGTCCATGTAAGACAGTAGGGGGCGTGTCTGTAGGCCGAGCCCTGTAAGCGGACACGCCCCCAGAAGAGGAAAAGTTTCCAAAGTAAACACCCACGACAGAGTCCACTGAAATGTGAATAAACAGAACACAACACATGCCCCCACAGACTATGAACAGAAAACATATAAATAAACATGTTATATATTTTTTTTAAATTGTAAAAATGTTTAACCGTGAGTGCGCTTGTTTGCACGGGCATGCCCGTAGCGCAGCTACAGTTAGCAGTCAGTGGGAAAGCATATAAGAACTAAATACACAAAATAAGCCAAGAAGCAATAGCATAGCGGAAGAGATGTTGGCTGAAGAGCAGGCATTCATGGTTTGAGCCCCCACAACACCAATTTTTTTATTTTTAGCAAAATAAGCAGGAAACAAATCCCTGACAAATATGTACACATAAAACCACATTTTATGTAAAATGTAATGAAATAGCCCATTTATATTGAAGAAATGTGAGGTAACAAAAGAATAAAAAATGCCAGATGTGCCCATAGCTGAGCTACAGTTTAACAGAGTGAGTGCATCTGCCCGTAGATGAGCAGTAGTTTAACTGGTGCAAAATGAGTGCCCGTAGCTGAGCAGTGGTTTAACACGCTAAATCTATGTGCCCCTAACTGAGCTGAGCATAATATGCGTGCCGATAGCCAAATGAGGCTTAAAGCAGCATACCCCGTTTGCGTGGAGCTGCGCACCTCGCAAACAAGCTAACCGACGGGCAACGTTGAGCAAGCCGTATCAGAACTGCCTTTACACAGACACACCCCTCAGCATGTCTAGACCGTCATGAAAAATAAAAAGCAGTGGGAAGGTTTGAACCCAGGATACTATACCCCATAGTCAAGGTACCAAACCACTAAGCCATGACAGCAGTACCTAGAAATGCAATAATAGCTAATATATAGGAATGAATACAAACTGGAGCATGACAATGCAGGTTTACTGAAGTTGATACAATTCCAAATTGCCAATCACAGATATGTGTGGGAAAAACGGACTATATAAGCCCCATAGGTGGGAATACACAGCATAAATGATTGTAGAACTGACCTGCAGGCAGAATGCAGGAGTAGGAGAGGGTAGTTGCTTTCGAGCACAGAGGTGGGGCATTGAGGAGTCCAGGTACATGGTCTGGCTCCTAGTCCACAATCATGAGGCCCAACTCATGCAGGGCCGGGTCCTCTGGGGAGCATACAGGGCTGAGGCATGGGACCGGTTGGCTCATGATCTCACCAGTGCCACAGGGATTCCAAGGACTGGTGAGCAGGTCCGTCACCACCATGCGGACCTGAAGAGACGCAAGCAGGACCAACTGAACCTTTGGATCCAGGAGGCCCGGCAAACACCCAACGCCCCACTACTGAGTAAGTTACATTTAATTATGTATGTAAGAAATTAAACTAGCTGATATTATGGAGATGTGTATTCCAATATTACTTCATTTATATTACAGCTGCAGGTGTCTGTTCTGCGAACCGCAGAGCCTATGGTGATAGGCTGGTGTGGTTGCGCCACCAGGCAGGTCAGTAATCCACTACCAGTAACTGTAAAGAAATATAAAAGTATGACAGTCAGCAAAAGAGTGCAGTGTAGTCAGTAAGGAATAAAATGTGCAAGTAACAATGTGAAAGTGTCTGCAAGTATTGCTTGATTACAAAAGTGTGTTTCAGCCTGTAAGTTAAACCGAAAAATGAAACTGCCTGACATATATTCTGAAATAAAAATGCCCTACCTGTAAGAAAATAGTACACAACCTGCAGCAGGCTGAAAAGTATAGCTGCAGAAGATGATGAAATCACGTGTGAAATATATCCCTGTTGAAATACTGAAACATGACAGAAGTGAGACTGCTGGAAAGGATTGTAATAACTACAGGTAAAACATGTCAATAAAGCCTAGAAGTAAGTACCATCCTGAATAGTAAAATGAAAGCAAGTGAGAGAGTGTGAGAAAGTGTCATGAATCCAGCAATACAGTAGTAATAACCCCTGAATAAAGTATACTGCAGTCAAGACAGAATGAAATGCATGTGAGAATCAAAACCAAACAGCGAAATCTGTTCAAAGTGTTGCAGCATCTGGAATGTGTATCCCAAAATCTGGATATGTTGCTCTCAGTCTGCAATATGCAGATAGGATGATTGTCTGATATACCAAACATCCACACTTGTCAACAGCTATATAAAGCAAATGTAGCAGGATGATGTAGCTGTACAAAGCTAGATATGAATGTGTATGAAGAACAATAAAATGTATATTGATGTTGCAGTAACAGTCCTATCACCAAGTTGAAATAGTTATCATATAGGAAACTGTAGTTAGAACAGTAGTGTGTATATAACTGTAGCTATTAGAAATGTACAGCATATGTATTGGTATTCGAAGGTGTTAATATTATTTTCTTCACCCCACCCTATAACCACATATAACCCATTCCACGTGAAAATGGTATGTGCAATCACAATTAACACCCCTGGACATTTGTCCTGTTGGGTCATATATATTTGCATGTCCGTTGATGCATCTGCCCTGTTCATACATCCAAACCTGATGGCATGTTGCCATCAATTAACCTTGCATGTTGTTGGACTGTGTATTTCTGTTCAAATTATGCATGTGTTATGCACGCTGATCAATGGTGTGAATATCTGGGTGTTTGATTAATAGGAATACTAATGCATGCTGTTACAACTAATTGTGAATGGTATTATATGTCACTAACCCAAACTGTCATGACAATGCAAAACATAGGATGACAGGGAAGGCGGGTTCCAGCGGACCCACCTCTCCCACCTCAGCTGGCGAGTTCACCTGGCACTAGTGCCGAGTCCGGTCCCTCTTCTGGTGGCCCTGTGCCACCTGCGGGTGGAAGCGCTGCAGGGGATGGGTCTCGCCCCCCCTCTGCAAGTGTGGCCGGAGGAGAACCACCACTCACCCTCCGTAGCGTCCAGACTGTGGTGCGTAGGGAGATTCAGGACTCTGTTCTCGAGCCCCTACGCCAGCTTGAGGCATGGGTGGCACAACTAACGGGCATGCCTGTTGCCCGGCCTACACATCCCCCAGCACAGCCCTGTCCTGGGCAGTGAAGGAACAGTGGCAACTGCCTATGGGTGGGGATATCAGTTCCACTGTTGCCATCTGTGGGCTCATGGGCTCTGGATATCCAAACCTCCGTCCCCGTCAATTGTGTAACCCCCCACACGTGTCATACACCGCCCCTGTATGCGTCTTGTTTGTCTTGTCTGTTTACCTACCCAACCTACCTCCCCAGCTGTACCAACTTCCTTCACCTGACATACCACTCTCACCTGAAAAAAAAAAAAAAAAAAAAAGGGCACTCTGTACCCACAAAAAAATTACGCCCCATACATAGCTGCCCATTCCGCACACATGTCTGCTGGACATGGAATCTATCAATTACAATTGGCTGTACAACAAGTATTATTGTTGTCCTGACACCTCTCTCAGGGGTGGAAGGTTTTAAATGTCACACCAAATTACATACATATGCACAGCTGTTGCTGATGAAGAAATGGGCAGCTATGGGCCTTACCTACATCCCTCCTGCAAATCCCAAGCTTGTTTCCCTACTGTCTTACCCTCTTTGTGACCTCTTTTTCACCACTTTCCTGTCTCCCCATTTTCTTTTCTTTCAAAGAAAATAGCACGGATGTGTGCCAGAGTAAGCACCGTTAAGCCGTTGTAAGCGGGTGTGCGCTTGTGGGAGCGGAGCTAACCGCCAGTGCGCATGCATGAGCTCTGCACAAACCAGCGCTAACCCGGTTACAACTGCTTAAAAGTGCCTTAGTCACTTTGATTGACAGGTCCTGTACTCATTTCAAAAGCAAAATAAAATCCCACTGTCAGTTCCGAATCCAGGACCTTGGAAACACTAGTCTGTATGACCTACCACTAAGCCATGACTCTTATACAAGAACATTGTGCTAAAATAAATATAACATGTAATAGTAGAGATGAATGTAAAGGGAGTATATGATGTGTAGTACACAAAGCATGTCATTTAGAATTACTGTCAAAACTACTGGATTTCCATAATAGTAGTGTGTGAACAGAAACAGCCATGCTAGTTGGTAGTTTGTAGATAATAATGTCAGTTAAAGTACATATATAAATGTATGTATATGTACATTTATATATATATATATATATATATATATATATATATATATATATATATATATATATATATATATATATATATATATATATATATATATATATATATATATATATAGTTGTAGGAGTCATTGTGCATACACACTTGCTACAGGGAACATGAGATAGGAATGGAGAAATGTGAATATACAACACAGCCTGAATCATGAGAGAGATACTAACCTTTACACTCACAGAACACTGTCCACAGCATACCAGCATGGTCCCCGCCCCCCTTACAATCTGAAAGGGCAACGCCTATCCCACATGCCCTTTTATAGCACTGACCTGAAATCACAGTGAGAACTGCAATCAGTACACAACTGGCTGTATGCAATTAGCAAATGCTGGCTTACAATTGGTGCAGAGGCCATCACATGGACCTATGCAGATACCTACAAAAGCATCCAGTGCTAACACTCCACACATGCAATACATTCATTGCACTGTCTGGAAGCAGACAGAGGGAGAGTGAAAAGTGAGAGAGAGAGAGAGAGTGAGAGAACAAAAAAAAAAAAAAAAATTATACACTGTAACTCTGTCACCCAAAGCTGTCAGCAGTGACAGTAGCAGCAGCAAGCAGAAGCAGTGGTAACGCAACCACCTGCAACAAACACAGGTAATGCAAAGTAGCAGGTTAATAGTGTGCATACTGTGAACCCTCCAAATGTGTCATAGGTCTGTATCCATAGGTATGTCCATGTGATATGTTGTGTGTACGTAGTTCCACCAAAAGGGGATGACCATACATTACATGTCAATCAGTCTTAGGCCATGATCCTGGCAGCAGTTGTCTGTGCGTTGCCCCAGCAATGGCTGTAGTGACTGCTTTGAAAGGTCAGCCAGGTTCAAAAGGCAGGATCAGCCCATCACAAAGGCACACTGGCTGGGAACAAGTGTCTGCAGGTACCCGATATCACTGCATATGCATCCCATACTGCATAATTCCATAGCTTAGCAGACCAGGCCGGTTATGCATATGATGTGGTAGTTCCCAGGGTCAGTCGAGGTGCCTCCTTAGTGGTGTGGGACCACTGTTGCTCTATGCCACTGTCCAGGTACATATCCTGTAGTACGGCCAAGATAAATTATCAGTGTTATATGCGGTTGTCCTTTAACAAACAGAACATACACATTCAAACATCATGCTACTTGCAGATCCACCAACTTGGTATACTTAGCTGATTGCCAAGTCTGTGAGAAATTTTACGTAGGGATGACCACTAGATCCCTGCGTGAACGCATAAGAGAGCATGCTTATGCCATTACCAAGAAGAACATGTTCAATGCTCTTGCGAAACACACCGTTGAGCTAGGTAATGCACACACATTTAAGTTTTTGGTTCTTGAAATAGTCAATACTGATGGCAGGTTAGGCAACATAAAAAACAGGACAGAGGAGAGAGAAAGTAAATGGGTTCTGAAACTCCAAGCCCACAGATTTGGGCTCAATGATAGGTTTACTATCAAGCCTTTTTTAGCTTCCAGACCTCTTAAGCATTAATATTTTCATGTAATGTTTTTATTAATGTGATGTTACATGTTCCTTTGTGTTTTTATTGAGCTGCCTCTTTAAGAGAATGTGACATCATGATATGCAGGTGTATTTAATGACTCTCCTCCTAAATTGTCTTTTATGTCTGATGAAGCGTTGTGTAACAACGCGAAAGCGCTTACTATCTTCTGCAGTTCCTTGTTGTTTTACAATAAACGTGGATTTTATTTATTCGTCACTTTGGATTTTATCATTTTACATGAAGAATCTGCTGGACTTGTTTGTATGGAATTCATGATACAGCCCATGTTGCACTCTTTACTTTTTTGTTTGTGATATGCGGTTGTATGTCCTCTCGGAGTGCAGGTAGCACACATCCAGGGATACCATGAGGTCACAGTGATGCTGTGTGTTCTTCTCTGCTGAGGGCGGCCCTCACCTGGACATGTGAGATGATAGGGAGGTTACATCCAGCTGTGATAAATATTTCAACTGGTGGGGGAGAAGGAGGGGGGATACGTGCACCGAACATGTCTGCAAGATTGTTGCCAATATCCGTGTGTTTGGTGAATGTTAAGTAGGTGTGTATTAACACAGAGCATATCTGAGGCATGTGGTCCATATGTGTAACATAATTGAAGAAGGCCTTGTGGTCATCCATAGTGTTTGTGTCCATTTCCCTCCCAGAGTAGGCCATGGCCGTTGTTATGACTGACCGTAGCATAGTACCAGTGCTGACCACAGATACCTTCCCTTAATGTGAATGTGCTCTGTCCTGCAGTAGCCTCCTGCTATTGTTATACAATCTGCCTCTGTCTGGGGTCCACCGGACAGGATGCCTAACCTTTGTGCATAAGGTTTGGGTTAGAAATGTGTGTGCAAGTTCCATGCAATCTGTGGCATGTCCATGGTAAGCATTTCCAAAGGGGTCAGCAGTGTGGCTTGTGGCTTCCACTGTCCCAGTGTGCTGCATGGATACCATCTCAGTCCCAGCAAGTGAATAACTGTCTAATCACATACATATCAAAGTAGTCTACTGTGCTGGTGGTGGTGGTGGGATATGTATATCCAGGCTGAGTAACTTCTATCCACATCACAGTAGTGGACAGTGTCCCACATACAGTACCTTGGGATGAACCCCCAGAGTGAGGTTGTGCATTGCACCTGTCAGTGTGTGCTGACCGATGGGGCATGCTACTATGTTGTTTGGAATGTGGCAGGTATTGTTGCACAGGTGTTGGCTGAGCACTGATATCTGGCCATGTGCCTGTGTATCCACCACGACACACACACATGCAACATATGGGAGTAGTAGTATATCACTACACATGAGTATCATGTATAGTATGTGTGCCATATATTGCTGACATGGTCTGCTGATATCCTGTTTGTGTTCTCTTCCAGGGAGATGGCGCGTCAGCGTAACTCCGCCTACTCTGTGGCGGAAGACGAGGAGATCCACCAGAGCCTGGTGCGGGAGTATGACATCCTGTTTTCCCGCACCAGTCAGAATCAGCAGGAGAGGGCTGCACTGTGGCAAGCCCTTGTCCATAGGGTAAATGATATTGGCACACATAACAGGACATATGAGCAGGTACGACATCACTGCAGTGATTTAATCTGAAGTGTCCATCAGCGTGCATCAGATATCCACAGGCAACAGGTTGCCACAGGAGGTGGGGTGGCCACACATCCCCCCCTCACCAGACTGGAGGGCCTACTCCTAAGTGTTTTGGCTCCAGCCCCAGAACACCAACAGCAGTACACCTGCATTATGATGGAGGCTGGTTCCACACAGCAGCACGACATGGAGCGTGCAGGTAATATGCCATATGTACACTTGACTGTTCTGTACACTGTATCATATGCAATATCAATGGCACAGTTGTGCCCACTGACATTAATCTCATCATTTCTGCAGGTCCCTCCAGAGTTACAGCAAGGTAGGCCATCCATGCTGGTGAGTGTGTTTAACATAACCTATAATAGTCCTGATAATGCTAGTAACAGTAGTGTAACTCAGTAGTGCTCTGTGTGTATACTGTGGGGTGTGCATGTGTGCATGTGTGCAGGTGTGCCTCTGCCCATATGTGCATGTGTGCATGTGTGCAGGTGTGCCTGTGTCCACATGTGCATGTGTGCATGTGTGCCTGTGTCCACGTGTGCATGTGTGCATGTGTGCCTGTGTCCACGTGTGCATGCGTGCATGTGTGCATGTGTACACGTGACCACGTGTGCATGTGTGCATGGGTGCATGTGCCCATGTGTGCATGTGACCATGTGTGCATGTGTGCATGTGTCCATGTGTGCATGTGTCCACGTGTGCATGTGTGCATGTGTCCATATGTGCATGTGTCCACGTGTGCATGTGTGCCTGTGTGCATGTGTGCCTGTGGGCATGTGTCCACGTGTGCATGTCTGCATGTGTGCCTGTGTCCATGTGTGCATGCGTGCCTGTGTCCACGTGTGCATGTGTGCATGTGTCCATGTGTGCATGTGTGCATGTGTGTAGAAGTGCATCACTGGTAACAATGTCTGGAGACTGTAAACTGTGTTTCCTGTCTTCCTCCCACAGGTTCTGGGGCTGCTCTGGTGACCTGCAGCAGGGAATCTGAATCCTGTGCCACGGCTACTGGTAATGATGATATTTGTGTAATGGTACAGGAAGGTGTGTCAGGGTCCGCCATTGGTCAGCCAATTGACAGTACACAGCTGTCAACCCCATCATTGCACACAGTCATCCTGCCAGTACATCCGTTGTCACCATTGTCCCTAGGTGATGGACAGGATACAGTGGGCATAGACCAGGGTAATGTGGTACCTGTGGCACATGCGTCCCCACACAGCAGCCATGGGCAGGGTCCTCCGATGGTACCACACACACAGTTGCCCATGGGTTCTCGTGGGAGCATCCGTGGGCGTACTGCCTTTGGCCGACGTGCCCAAAGAGGTCTGTCAACCTCAGCTATGTTTCAGACTGTCATGCAGGCACAGTCACGTATGGAAAGGTACACCAGACAGGGTCTGAGGGAGTTGAGAGCATGTCGCACAGCCATGACAGACAGTATGCGTGACATTGCGGATGCTATCCGTAACTTCACCGATGTCATAGACAGACGTTGTGGGGACATATTACAGCAGTTCCACAACCAGATGTCCATGAGCCAGGGCAATGGTGGGTGTTTGCGGCGTCGACGTGGCCGTATGCCGGCAGCAGCAGCAGCTGGCAGTCGGCGCGGATGACAACAGGCTCATGCACACCCCCATAGTGCCAGCAGCAGCCCCAGCAATGCTGGGTCTGTGCTGTCATCGGAACGCCCCAGGAGACCATGTGCACGTGGCTCTGGACAGTCCCAACAGAGACTTGTGTCCAGTCAACACACTCCTGCTTCTGATGACAGTACCCAGTCTGGCTTAGTACTGGATACGGTCCGTAGCACCCCTGCCAGGCACAGGTACCGTGTCCGTGCACACAGACACTGATCTGTATGGCCTGCCAGGTGCAGTCTGTGGCTGTCCACAAACCCCTGTATATGGCAGCCATGAGTTGGAACTGTGTGCATGCATACACACATGTGAAATGTTAACACCTAGGGCGACCACATACATGCACACACTGCACCAACACTGCCCCACCCTGTACTGCTGCCCCTCACCAGCACACATACACACACATGTCAATTGGTGGTATCAGTGGCTGACTCAGGCATACCTAATCCACACCCTGTGCATATGATGACACTGTGCCACCTCCTGCAATCTCCAACATCATTGCGGGAACAGGTAAACATGTTGCTGATGCACAGGGTGACTACATAGAAGTGTATTTGTAGTATCATGTTGTTAACAGTACAGTGTGCTGCTATGACTGTGTGTTTATCCCAGCATGCCTGCTGCAGTAACTGAATGAATGTCCTGAATTGTTATCTGCACCCATAGTACATACCAAAGTATAACAGCTGCACATAATTGCATGCCGGTGGTAAGGTTGTCAACAGATAGCCGCGTACATGGGTAGCACAAGGGGAAAGCTAACGCAAGTAGTGATATGCAATGGTGGACATGTACAGTAATGGTGTCAAGTTGCCCACAACGACTATGCCATGTGGATGTTCGTGCATGTAGGTATGTGTGCAGTACCAATGTAATCCAAATCACAAATAACTATGACATAATATCAGTTCTACCATGGGCATCTGCGCTGTGTATTCCTGGGTACATGTTGATAGTGCCTACATATTTGCATTGTTACTTACTGTTATTGTTACCCCTTCTTTGTTGTACAATGCACTACTTCCAGCCCTGTTTACTGTAGCTTTGTTTGCATGCATGTTCGCTTGGGGTTCCCTGGAACACTGCTTACACCTGCAATGCAGAGTTACAGTGCTTCTGTAGACTTCTAGTGACATCTGCATAGTGTACGATATGTATGTCAACTTTACACATGACAGAACATCACTTTCTGTCCTGTACGCATGTACGTTGCCTGTGACACATTGCACACGTCTTACCTGGCATTTACCCACGTGTGCTGTCATATATGTCAGTGCTGTGAAACAGTAGCGGTACACCCACACATACACACCTTCAGTATGTTGTTCCCCATTGGCCCTATGTGTTGGTACTCACCATGGCAATCACACTACTAGGGTAGCATGTGCAAAGGTAACCTGTGAATCACCTCTATGGTCCAGTTGTGGTTTATGTGAGTCATGTGTCAATGTCACAGCTGCCACATGTATGCAGTCAGCCATCACCCTTGGCCAGGAACGTACAACACATGTGTGGGATGCCACCACACAGCCAATCTGGGGACTGGGCTCTCTGAACCCAGTAATGCCATACCCTGTCAGGTGGCATGTCATATATAATACATCCTGGACAAACGTCAACCCCAATCCCTGCTGCTACTATTGATAATACCCCTGAAGATGCTCCTGATAGTTTTGACCAATTCTTTACTGAGACATTTCAGCCCTAGCTAGCCATCTACCTCCTAGCTCCCCTGGTTCTGAAAGTAGCACCCCTAGAAACCTACTTGCATTCAGCTGCCAACCAGTCACCACTTCACTTCTCTGTACCTTGATTGAAACAGTGAAACCCACTACACTTTCTGCTGATCAACTCCCTGCCGAGTACCTATCAAAATCAGATGATGCTATTGCTTACCCCGTCTCAAAGGTAATCAAACGAACCATGGTAGAAGCTAAATTTCCCACCATCTGGAAAATGTCATATGTAATCCCACTTCACAAAGGAGGCAGCACTACTGAATTCTCCAATTATAGGCCAATAGCTATACTCTCTCCACTTGCAAAGATTATGGAAACTTTAGTCATAGACAATTCATGCACCACCTAATCCAAAATCGCCTTATGGCAGACACTCAGCATGGCTTCCGTCCTCATCACAGCACTACTTCAGGCCTCCTAGCCTTTACTAACACCATAAACCATACTTGCAACACTAATTATATATCCTCAGCCCTCTTTTTGGATCTTTCCAAGGCATACGATATGGTTGATCACCAACTTGTAATCCATACCCTGCAAACACTGTATAGATACTGGAGCCTTCCAATGGTTTCAATCCTACCTGCATGGTCGACAGCAGGCTGGCCTCTGGCAGAACAAACTCTCTAACCTTCTACCTAACACCCTCAGAGTACCACAAGGCTCTATACTAGGGCCCTTGCTGTTCTCCTTCTTCATTAACGACCTTTATACTGTCATCCCAAAAGTCAGCTGTATCCAATATGCTGAATACTCTACTCTGATCTGCTCAGCCACATCTCCAGTAGAGTTATGGTCAGCTACCCAGACCACCTTTAATACAATAGAAAACTGGCTTTCTGAACATCGTCTAATCCTAAATCCCAAATAAACTAAACTGCTGTTATTTCACCAACACGTAGGTCTACCGCTTTCACCATTACCATAACATCAACTGATGGCACAATAATCTCCCCTGACCCATCTACTAAACTATTAGCTGTCATCATAAACAATAATCTCAAATGTGACCTACATGTTAACCAAATTATCAAAGCCATCAATAGAGAACTAGGGTCACTTTACAGAATTAAAGCCTTCCTAGCCCCTCCAGCTAAAGGTGCCATAGCTCGCTCACACCTTGTTTCAACCCTTCTGTATGCATCCCCTCTACTCTCGAATATGACCAAGACTGTCCTTAACAAACACTCAATTTGCTACAACCACATTGCCAGGTTTGCCACTGGACTGCCTTTTAGGACACATCATTGCATCAATCTAAATCAGCTTGGTTGGCTTGCAATACCCAGCCTAATACAGTATAACCAACTGATTATGGCCTATAAAATCTTCTATAATCCAGACAATACTCCTGCACTTCAAATATTAACACCCCCTATAACAATCCTAGACCGCTTCGATCCTCTAACAAACTACTAATTCAGACTAGCAAGTTTAATAACACAGCCGGTGATTCTCTCTTTGCAAACTCTGTAAGTAGATCCTGGAACTCACTTCCAGCTGATATTACCCTACTGTCCACCTTAGGTCAATTTAACACTAGACAACAATGTATCAAGCCTGGCTAACTCGAATGTGTAAAATCTGTGAACCACTTTACTGTGTAATTTAATTTGATCCTGACTTGTGCACAGGACTAACATTAACCTGTGGAACATGCTTAACTTGCTTACTTATGTAATCTCTGTAAAGGGCCTCCCCTGGAAATGGACATGCATCCAGTCAGACTATCTCGGTCAACAAATGTAGGATAAATAAATAAATAAATAAAATATATTACAGTGACTACAATACAAGTCAGACAGTGACACGCACTGACAGCATGCTGAACACACTGGGGCATACGTGGGGACTCAGAATAGCAGCCTGCCTGGGCATCACACACCTCTGCAGCTGGCACACAGGCATATGTTCCATCGGAACAGAGCACATGCCACACATGGCACGCACATCCCCTGTGCCACACACTCACAGCCTGTAGAGCTACACAACACACCTGCTACAGACGTGTCAGGTACCTGTCTTGTGTGCTGCACTGGGGTCCCACTCAACAGGCTGTATCTGGTGAAGGTCACAGTGATATGCCTCAGGAGCACTATGGTCCACCACAGAACACATGCATACAGGTCAGTCAGAGGCATGGACACATATGACTCACTCATTGACCATGCCAGTATGGCTGCCTGAGACATACCTCCCTGGACTACATGATAGGGAACATAGAATGGATCTCTCAGCATGTGGCACAGGCCAGTATGAACCTGATGTTGGTTGCCAACATACCCTCACCAGGTATGCTACCACTATATGTGGGAAGGGTGTTGTATGTCTACATTATGCTCAGTCTCCACTGTCATTCATAGGGTATCCGCTGACTGTCAATGTGTGCTTACATGCTAGGGAAGCCACAATGATGTGCAAAGGTCATCTTGCACGTGACACCCATGGCCCGATGTATAATGGCAAAGCTCCTTGGTACACACATACTGCCTTATGCTGCAGGACATGGTTTACATAGCCACCTTCATGGGTATCACACAGGTTAGGACACTAACATTGCTGCTACACAACAATAGCAGTGTACACCGGAAGATGCATGCACCAGACACTGTCCTCAGCACGGTGAACTGCAATGTTCTTTGCAGTACCAGATTCATGATTCATGGCTCACAGGTGTTACCCATCACTGACAGGTTATGCCCCACACCATGCCTGTCTTCCCCTACACATGTAACACACATGGATAGGGGGTGGTATCCCAAGGTACCACAGATACACACACCTCCAGGTTGTTGGCACAGCACAAAGCATCAGGGCCTAATCATGTGCAGCTAACAGTGTGTCGGACTGCCATCTGGTTCATAGCCTGGCACACACAACCTTCCCATACACAGGAAGACCACCTATCCTCCATAACAACACTGGCAATATGACAGTCTCAAGAACTGTGTTTATATGGCTGGACTGCATCCAGCCAAACATTGTGTGTGAGCATTACTGTAGCTACAACACACTAGTTGAAGGGTTCACAGCATGTGGTCACTGAATTGCAGTGGAATGACATGTTACCACTACCACAACAGGTGGGAACATGCAGCACCTGTACATCGACTACATGTACACTATATGGCCCAGACCAGATGTGTATCCACTGCTGTAGGTATTTCACCATATACACCCACACTGTATAGAGACATACCACATGCGGACCCTGCACAGTAAGACACAGTCATATTGGTATGCATTGCAAATACCATTTATCCACTCGAGGCATGTGTCAGACATGGTAACTACTGCAGGTCACAGGTATTTATGTGTATGTGTCACACACATACATCATGTGTGCAATGCCATTGCTGGTTTAGGCAATGGCATGCATTGTTATGTACAAAGACCCACACAAGGTCATACTGTGTGACACAACCACACGTGGCAGTTGTGGTTTACCAAAACATACCTATCTGTACTCTGACAATGGTAATAGACACAGTAGCAGAGCGCACTATTGGCATTACTAGCCAACTAGCCCTGTGTTTACTGGAGGAGTATGCAGCATCTGGTGTATTGTAGTATTTGCCAAAAGGATCTGTTCTCTCACACTTGCATTTACACACACCCTACTACCCCCACACACATGCACACTTGCCATTTGCAGGATTCATTCCCCTACCTAACTAAATCATGACACGTGAGAGAGACACATTAGCAAAGCGCACTGTTCGGTTTACTAGATAGTTCCTCTTCTCTGGCTGTACTTATAGGGTGCTGACAACATCAGTATTTTGAAAGGGTAATTTGCATCAGGTAGTGTGATCTCCTGATTGCCAAAACTAACATGTTTTTCATACGGAAATGCACACACACAAACTCCCCACATCTAAACACACACACATGCCATTTACAGGTTTAAAACTCCTACCTAACTACATTACGATACTCGGGAGAGACACAGTAGCAGAGTGCGCTATTCACATTACTGGGAGGCTTTCCATCTCCTGCTGTACTTATAGGGTGCTGACATCATCTGTGTTTAGAAAGGGGAGTGTGGATCCTGTAGTGTGTTCTCCCAGTTGCCAAAAGGGACATTTCCCTCACACATAATTGCACACACACTAACCCCCCTCATCCAAACACACACACTTGCCTTTTGCAGGATTCAAACCACTACCTAACTATGTTATGACGGTGCTGACATCATCTGTGTTTAGAAAGGGGAGTGTGCATCCTGTAGTGTGTTCTCCCAGTTGCCAAAAGGGACATTTCCCTCACACACACTAACCCCCCTCATCCAAACACACACACTTGCAGGATTCAAACCACTATCTAACTATGTTATGACACTTGAGACGGATGCATTAGCAGAGCGCTATTCACATTACTGGGAGGCTTCCCTTTTCCTGCTATACTTATGGGGTGCTGACATCATCTGTGTTTAGAAAGGGGAATGAGCATCCTGTAGTGTATTCTCCTAGTTGGCAAAAGGGATACTTCTTTCAAGCAGTCTTGAACACACACTAACCCCTTTCACACACACTGAGCATGTACAAGATTCCAACCCTTACCTAACTAAGCTATGACACTCAAGACAGACACCTCAATGGAGCACGCTATTCACATTACTGGGTGGTTTTCCTTCACCTGCTGTACTTATAGGGTGATGACATCATCAGTGTTTAGAAAGGGGAATGTGCATCCTGTAGTGTGTTTTCCCAATTGCCAAAAGGGACATTTCCTTCTCACAGCCTTTCACACACACACAAACCCCACTAAGCATTTGCAGGATTCGAACCCCTACCTAACTATATTATGACACTTAAGAAAGATGCATTAGCAGAGCGCACTATGCGAATTACTGGGTATATATTCTGCACCTGTAGTATTTATAGGGTGCTGACATCTTTATTTCTACAGAGGTATGTAAATGTAGTACTACCTGTCAGGTGGGGGATAGCATATATATGCATTTGCAGCCACCTACGTCAGGGTCAGATATGCACATCGCACTGGCAGGTTATGTTCTATACCATGCTTTGGGACCACAGGACCTGTAACACACAACACAACCAGTACAGAACACCACACCCACATCCAGGACACACACTTAGTTACCCTGGGAACAGTGCCAGGATATGCAGGTATTCACATACACCATTCCAGTTGTTAACATCAGGTACAGGCATATTGTGTGTGAGAACTACCCAGGCCTCTACCACTTTACCCTACAGCCGCTACAATTTGTGGGTCCATGTGCTATGGCAGAACCACACACCACAGCCACATGGGTGAATACATATTGCACCTGTCCATCTGCAACGTGGGTACTCACTGTTCCACACCAGAGGTAGACCACCATTGTTGATATCTGACCATACCCACCTTTCCCTGGGCATCCATATCTCATCTCCACCCCCAGGCAAGGTTGTCACTGCACACAAACTGTGTTTAGCACAAGCAGACTCTACACTTGTGTAGATTGGGGTGAATGACTTCAGAGGACCCACACTGGAGGACTATACTGGCCACTCAGCATAATCCTTGACAATTGCATTCTATGAGCATGTGTACAGTTTGCATTGGTCATGCTATCCCACATATACCCATGACTGCTCCACAACAAGACACCTGTCATCTGTACACCAGCCATATATGAGCCGTACAACAGACAGAGTGACCTAATACATTGCAGAGCTGTAGCCCACAGAGGGAGGACATCTGTGGACAGTTCCGGCATGGCACTTCATTCACACATACTCATTACAACACAGTGTTGACAGTGGAATCATCCAGAGAATGCAGATAGGGCTCCCCTCAGTCTGTTATTGACGGACACCTACTGTCAGAGATCCTCAGCAACCCTCTCACAGCACACACCAACAACATGGCTGTGGCTTAGCACATTCAATCCCTGAGACCTCCACGGTGCCCCTGCTTGACAGAGGCACAGCTCACTAGCCTCACATGTTGCCTTCTGTGACCTTCTTTACAGTGGCACAGTAGCCTACTATCCTGGGGATGCAGATGCCAAGCACACTCTGGCTGAGCTGTCATTCCCTGGGGCAAGAAGCCTAGTATTGACCTCTACACCCATATGTTCAATTGTCGGATGCACAATATTTGTTGTGCTGTTCTACTGTTTGCAGATCTTTATTGCCATAGCATTCCCTGTTCCTATGACCAACTTGTGTATCTGTGGAAGATGTTTGCATATGACGACAATCCACTATATCACTTATTTCTTTGTGGTCATTTACGGTGTGCACTGGGCTGATTTCTGTGTTGTGGTTGGTTCCTGGACTGACACGTACAAATACCAGATATGTGTGGCCAACTGCTAAACGGAGATATGGCCTAAGTGTGTGAGCATGCCCAGTTCAGCCTTTCCATGGCATGTTGTCTGACATATGCCTCATTTATCATTGTGCGAGCATGCCCAGTGTGAGCTTTCCATATGTTGCACTCTGAAGTCCACCACATATTTGGGTGTGTGTGAACTTCGACAATATCGCACGTTTATGATTGTGTGTTGGGTGTCATGTTGTGTACTAACTGGCCAACTGCTTCGTGTCTGCCACAACAGGGATTATACTGTGCCTGCAGGGATTGCATGGGATACTTTACAGACAGTTCTCAACATACTTTCATAATGACCTAACACTGTAGTACCGTATAGTGTACTGGTTCGGTACTTTCACTGTGGTGGACAGTATCCTGGCCTTTAGTCCTATGACTGCTTGACATCTTCATAGTGAGCACAACAGACTGTGAAGGGGCCAGTTGTGTGCATATGACCATGTTGCAATATGTTTAGATATGGACTACCTACACCAGGCTCGTCCAACATTGCTAGTGTATTCCACAACATGGGTGGACATTGGCACACACTAGTGATGTTCCCTAGGCCATTTCTGATGCTAGTCACAGGGTGTGTTTGTCCTTCGACACACATTGTAACTGGAGTTTGCCATGACATATGTCATGGTTAGTATACTGTGTCTCCGTCTACCTCTGACATAACAGTGATACCCAGGGTAGCCTACCATCTCCCATACACTCATCAGGATGCCTCTTGAGGGGTGTTGATATGTGGCTCTCTGGCTGACCTGTACCAGGAGTTTACTGAAGTGTGGGGGTGCCTTCTGTGTTATGGATCATTCTGTACAGCTTGTCCTATGTATGTCAGTGCTGGGGTTCAGGTCTCATGTGCATAGCTCACTGCCATTCAGATTGTACAAGGTGCAACATGTTCATTCATTCCAGGTTGGACATGGCTTCATACATCAGGCACAGCTTTCCTGTAGCTGGGAAGGATGGCGGTGTGTGGGGCTGCAGTTTGTTTACTCAGGCAACACATGGCATCTGTTCATGCTCTTTGCTACCCCTGGTGGGCTACTGTTGTGGACTTTACAGTTGATGGAGGTGTCTGCTGTGGTATATCCCACAGGGGCTATTGTAGTCAGTTGTGATGCTGATGGAGGATGGCTGCAGAGCCACAGTGAGTTCCCCTTATCTTCATCTGCCAACCTTCATGTTTGGGTGGGTATATAGTACATGTTTCTGCGAACACTGCAGCCACATGTTTGTCCAGTGCAGGATATTTATCACCTTTTATACCCAGGTCTCACATTACATGTTAGGTACCTCATGGGTTAACACCTGTGTGGTAATTTGTGGGCACTTACTGTATATCTACGGTGGTTGTCTATACACAGTTCTGCAATTAGCTTGCTGACATGGCTATGGCTACAGTTGTCTGTCTGTAGGTGGCCCTTTTGTGGGTTACTTGTGTCAGCTGGGGGTCGGATATGGTGGGCTGTTTGTACTCCTCTGCATACATGCTCAGTCACAGTCCTTCCATGTTGGTCTATACCTATGGGACATATATACAGAACGGGGGTGGGGGAGGCCAAGACCAGGCCTTGTGGGATGCCACTCATATCCGCTTTATAGTCTGACATGGATGCGGCATGTCTGACCATGTCAGTTCTGTCCTTGGTCTGGTTTGCAACCCCTCTACTGACATAGGGGTGTATATTTAAGCTGGTGAACATATCCATACTGAACTCGTACGGAATTGTCTAGAAGAATGTGCACGGTCCAGCTACGCTGTGTGGACCACATTGCCCTCATCAATGACCTTAATGACTGCTTCAACTGGGTCAGACATGTTTAGGGGCCGGTTCTGCAGTTACAACAGCCACAGTGTGTAGGGTCCAGTATCAGTAGGTCCACAATAGCCTTCTGTCTGCGGTACATACTGATCCATTCCATAGCTGTGCAGAACAAGCTTGTCAGGATCCTGAGGTGGTAGTTTGGAGTATCCATTCAGGCAACACCTTTGTTGTGATGGACCACTGTTGTTGTACACTGCTCTTTGAGTACATATCCTGTGGTAAGGCTGACATTGGGCAGTAGTGTGATTTGGCATTTCATTATTCTTGGAGTCCATGTTGGCCTCAGCACAGGCCACCATCACATACCTTTGCTGCTGTGTGTTCTGCTTTGCAGATGATGGCTGTTACCTCAGCATCTGCAATGTCAGGGGACCATCAGTCTGCTGGGATAGGTATTTTGCACTCGGGGGGGGGGTTGCACAACACATGACAGGTTGTATGTTAGCAATATGTGTATGTGTTTGGTATGTTGTTTGTAATATCTGTGTGATTTGGAGCATATCTGTGGATGCCCAACATGGTTCCTACCATCAGTTGGGTAAGCCTTGTGATTATCCTTAGTGTCCTGTACGTTTTGTATCTTCATAGGTTCATGGGTTCATACTAGGCTAGACACCCTAGGCCATTAGTAAGCCTAGCCAGAGTGTGTGTGTCTTTCGCCACCCCTTGCTATGTTCAATTATGGCCATTTATGAGGTTCTTCACTGTGCCTCTGTCTGGTCATGACACAGTGGGGACCCCCAGTATACATGTACGGTCATCCATCCACTTGGCAATATTCCTGTTGAGGGGTGTCAGTGAGGGGCTCTGCCTACCATGTATTGGGATCCTGTTTCTGGGTGTGGGGAGCCTATGGGTTATGCATCTGTCCCTCCACCACATCTTATTTCATTATGTGTTGAGGCTGACATCTGTAACTCTCACAGCTCCAATGGCTTTGATTTCCTGTGATGTAGCATGCCCATTACTCCTGTGTTGGACATGGCCTTGTACAACAGACATACAATGCCTCTGTGTAGGCAGTGTGTGACTGCAGTCAGCTGGGGTGTCTACAGCCAGGCAGCATATGACATATATTTGAAACCCTTTATCCTGTTGGTGGGGTAACTATGAGGTGTTCCGAACTGCTGCAGGTGTCACGTATGGTACATCCCATATGAGTCATTGTACTAGATTATGGGTCTGATAAGGGAACAGTACAGCGGCACAGTGACCTCTGTTGAGGTTGATGTGAATCCTTTCATGATACGGTGTCCAGTATCAACAGTCTTCATAGCCACATTGGCATTGTGGGTGTCACATGACAGATTAATGTCGACCTGTGTCCCTAGGTCCCTGATTACTCCTTGCATACATAATAGTTTGACACCTATGTGGTAATTTGTGTGTACCTTGTCTGGTATTTGGTGGGACATTCATACTGTCCAGTGTCTTCGGATGTCTGGGTGGAGTTCTTGTGTGTGAGAGTGTGGTCTGTCGCATGCTACAGACTGTACAGCAGTTTTGACTACAGTTATGTGCACATGGGTGGTGTCCGCTGCTTTGTGCATTGTCAGTTACCTGGCAATATGGGTGTCTGTGCTGCATATGGATACTCCCCCTCCTTTGATGTTTTGGTGCAGGTGTTGGGGCCATAACACATGATATGTGGTATAACCTAGTAGTGCTGGTGTGCTATCACTAGGCTTGCAGCAGGCTTCTGTCACTGCACAGACATCAATGTTCTCCATAATGGAAAGTGCCTCAGGGGCATGCATATTGCAGCTGACACATCTGGCATTGGTCAGTATTACCCTTATGTTTCCTACCACTTATGTTTTCTAGGGTGGTGGGTAGTCTTTTTGGCCTTGCCTACATACGGCTCTATGGAGGCGGCAAAGGCCTTATCCAGTATCCAGATGCACACAGGTAACAGCTGACAGCCATTCCTGGAACAGCAGCATGGCTTGTCATGCTTGACACCTCAAGCAGACACACATTAGACCCTCTTGGACTGACAGCTGTAACTGTGCCAGTTGTTAAACATGAGCATTCTGTGTTTGTACTGTGGCATCATTTTTGGTGAGGGTTGGATGCTGCACACAGCCAGTGTCATCCCGCCCTGGGGTACATACTCAGAGGAACCATCCATGTCTCTTTTGATGTTGACCAGGGAGGTACATCTCAGGTAATTCACACCAGCATGGACATTGAGTGTATCATATTTCTGCTTGCTTTGGGGTGACCTACGTACTTGTGTTATGTGGCATTTTGTGGCAGCCTACAAGCAGCTTTCTATGTCACCTATCTCCTACTCTATTCTTCCCCCTTATGTATCTCTTACACTACTCAGACTGTGCTCATTTGCTATGTGACTGTGAGATTCAGTATCCGTACCCTCATTTACATGAGATTGCCTACTAATGCTTAGTTACATGTCTTAGACTCAGCTTCCCACCTTAGCAACCACTACACGGTGGCCATGTTGTTTTTGGTCTGCTGGTCCCTGCATTGTCATTCCATGTATTGCATGAAACCCACATTTATGGGTTTATAACCTTCTTTTTTATGTTTTTATACAGCGCAGCCCATTTGCGCGGGGCTGCGCTAAAAAAAAATATATAATTTTATTATTTTGTCATCGGGTTATATTGCCAATGGCCACATATTTGGCCATTGGCATGCTGCCTGAGTCATATGCAACCTTTTTTTTGGAGCTGACATGGCTCCGTTGTGGAATTTGCAGAAATGTACTCAGTTGTCAACTGAGAACATTTCTGCAGCTAAAACGTCTCCTACACAGACTGGTTTCTGCTTCGTGGATCGCTAATATACCTCATTTGCATACCTTTTGGATGCAAGTGAGGTATTTAGCATGTCCACGCCCAGTCCATGTAAGAGACGTTTTAGCTGGTCTCTTACACGGAGCTTAGGGCTGTTCCTGGATCGCGAGGCTTGCATGGAGTGTTGCACGTCTCTTACACTCCGTGCAAGCCTTCGTGAATCCTGCCCACTGTCTTTTAATGTAATGCTTTTCTTTAGTTTTTTATGCAGAGTGAGTGGAAATATTCGTTACAGACCACCCTTTTATCATTTGGATGGTCAATAAAGTTACAATCAGATCTGATCTGGAGGAACGTATTTTAGACTGCAATGCATCTGCAGGGGATGTGGTTTGTAAAGATACTCAAGTTATGTAATTAAAACAGTTCTTACTGTATTTGAATGGTTTCATAGATACAGCATCTACTTTTCAAGTTAATTTGATTCATCTGGGGGTACTGATTTGAGGTCAGTGATAAAAATGAAGCTGCTGTCCTGGATTACTATGGATTAGCTTGCTGTTCAGCATAAATTCCAAGTAGCATTAGTAGCTTGCTCTGCTATTATCACGAGGCTTTATTGGAAAGGAAGAGTCAATAATTCAGCTGTAGGAACAACAAGGTATTTTATCAATAACAGCATGACAAGGGCAGCACATTATTTATTTTTATTGTATTTATTTATTTATTTTTAGTAGCTGAGCATTGAGTCTTTCCCAATAAAGATCAAGTATGCTTTAGGCACAAAGGTGTTCATCTAAGTGACATAAGTTTGGATCTTTTTTATGTGTATTTGCTAATGTTTTTGAAGGAAGTGATTAGTAGAAAAGAGAGTTGAGTTGATTAGGAAGGAAGTTTTGGGTGTTGGGCATAAAAACGGAGCACAGGCTGACAGATGGGGAGCCTGGTGGACAGTTTATGGTCAAAGTTGTAATCCCCCTTTTCTAAGGTCTTTAATAAAGATTAATGTCAGGAGTGAACAGTGATGGACATGCTCCTAAGGAGGTCCTGCTGTGTTGTGTATGAGAAGAAATGGTACATAATGAGACACTAATGGTGTAAGCATTCTGTGAGTACTGCCAGTTATCAATGTGACTGTTATGTTATGCATAACTGTTATTGCTGTATTTTGCTATGTTCTTTATTTTATTATTGTGTTATATTTCCATGGGTGAGTGATCTGTGAATGCTGCCATTTCATATGCGAATGATAGCTTATGCATAATTGCTATTGATACATCTATCAAGAGTTAAATATTGGACTAGTATATTATTTGGTCTGGAATGAGATTTGTTGGTCATGATGTGTATTTGGAGTTGTTTATTATGTCTTAGGTAAAAGGGGACAGTGCTTCAAGCACCAAATAAATACAATTTAACAAAAAAGGTTCTATTAACATTGGCAATGTGTACCAAAATGCTGAACACTGAGATGCCTTTCACTGAAGAATGAATAAGAAAATCTTAAGAATTACATCTATGAAAGATTTAAAGTTAAGGTAACCAAATGAAACTGACAGACTTCTAAATTTCTAAAATACTAAGTTTACTACAAAACTTTAGATATTTTTAAAAAATAAATCAGAAATATTATGTAGAATAAGCTCTTCAGGTTTGTATAAAGAGTTAGATTCTTAGCCTTACTAAATGTAGCAGAAAAATAATATTGAATAATGTTGATCTTGAAGATGAAGCTGATTGTTTTAAAAATTTGCTATCATAATTCTCTTTTACCCTTCCCTCCTGCTCTGCATTTTAACATTCATATTTCTGCTTTCATAAGCATGTACTGACATGTCAGTTCATAAGCTGATATGAGAGTAGCAGGTTATCGTCTCTGAATGGACATTTTAAGCCTAACCATGCCTTATGTTTGTCAGTCAGGTATGTTATCCCATAGCAATTTAAAAATCCTTGTTATAGCTGTATCTAAATACTTCTAATTTGTAATGAATTATTTGGTAAGGTCACACCTTAGTGTATAAGGGGTCCTTAATGTAAGATAGGGCATTAAGGCACAGCATTTTCTAGGAGAATATGACTCAGTCCTGGGGTAAATGTCCTATTTCCCATTCACATTAACTATAAAATAGGACTGATACACAATGATATGGTGTAGAGTGACAATCCATTGCCTACACCACAACTTCACCACATTCTGCTATTGGAACCAGGGACTAGCTGAGCTGACTTACAGAGGAATGAATATCAGCAGCCAATGCTGGCTTAGTCATAACAGTAAGGAGGGAAGAAGCAAGATCCTAGTGTATGAGTTCCAATTGTAATAGACAGGTACTGGCTGGCATGTGGACCACCAGGAGTAGGACTTTGCCTGCTAAGTACTGAATGTGCATTGTTCATAGGTTCATAGGTTCATACTAGGCTATCTGCCCTAGGGCATTTATAAGACTAGCCAGAATGTGTTTGGCTTTCGCCACCCATTTTAAATTTATTTTGCTATGCCCTTTTTCGAGGTTAGTATACTGTGCCTCTGTCTAACAGTGACACAGAAGTGATACCCGGGGTAAACCTATGATCTCCCATCCACTCATCAAGATTCCTCTTGAAGAGAGTCAGTGAGGGACTCTGCCTAACCTGGACTAGGATTTCATTCCAGAGTGAAGGGAGCCTCTGAGTTATGAATCTGTCCTTCCAGCATGTCCTATTTATTTCAGTGCTGAGGTTCAAGTCTCTCGAGCACGTGGCTCAATGGGATTTGGATTTTCTGAGGTGCAGCATGTCCATTAATTCTGGGTTGACATTGCTTTATACATCAGGCACAGATCGCCTCTGAGCAGGCGGTATGCCACCGAGTAGAGCTGGACCCGACTGAAAGAACTCCAGCTCTATTCAGTCGCTTACCGCTTGCTCGGAGGTGACCTTTGCCTAACATACAAGGCCATGTCAAACCCAGATTTGATGAATATGCTTCACCTCAAAAAATCTAGATCCGTCAGAGCCACAAGGGCGGGAGACTTAAACCTCGACACGGCTATTAATAGGATGTGCTGGAGGGATAGATTCATCACCCAAAGACTCCCTATGCTGTGGAATAAAATCCCAGTATATGTGAGGCAGAGCACCACGCTGGCCTTGTTCAAGAGAAATCTTGACCAATGGATGGGAGATCGCAGATATACCCCAGGGATTACCTCAGTGTCACTGCTCAACAGAGGCACAGCAAAATAATGGGTATAGTTCCCCATACTAAAGGGGTGGCGTAAGCCACAAAACTATGGGCTAGGCTTGTAAATGCCCTCGGGCAGATAGCCTAGTATGAACCTATGAACCTATGAACCTATGGAGTTTCTTTAACCAGGCAGCATATGGCATCTGTTTGAGCCCTTTGATCCTCTTGGTGAGGTACTTTTGGGGTCTTTCCTGTTGCTGCAGATGTCTGGTAATGTACATCCAAAAAGGGGCATTGTACTCAATTATGGGCCTGATGAGGGATGAGTAAAGCGGCACAATGACCTCCCCTAATCTAGATGTGAATCCCTTCATGATTAGGTGGGCTATATAAAATGTTTTTCTAACCACTTTGGCCACGTGGTAGTCAAATGAGAGATTGCTATATCAGCTTGGGTCCCCAGGTCCCTAATTACTTCTTCTGTACTTAATGGATTACCACCTATGTGGTAATTTGTGAGCACTTTGTTTTTGCCAAAGGGGATGACTATATACTTTTTGGCGTTTAGCTTGAGGCCATGGCTCTGGCACCAGTTGTCTGTTTCTATGAGGCCCTTTTGGAGGATGCTTGTGTCAGCTGGAGAGTCGATTATGGTGCCCAGTTTGCAGTCATCTGCGAACATGGTCAGCCAGAGTCCTTCCGTGTTGGCCTGTACCTCTGAGAAATATATACCGAACAAGAGAGGTCCCAGGACTGAGCCTTGTGGGATGCCACTTGTAACTGGTTTGGAGTCTGACATGGCTCCAGCAATTCTAACCATGTGGGTTCTGTCCTTGAGTCCATTTGCAACCCATCTAGTGACATAGGGGTTTATATTTAAGCTGGTGAGCTTATCTATAATGCCCGAGTGGGGTATTGTATCAAAGGCTTTTGCGAGGTCCAGGTAGGCTGTGTGGACCACCTTCCCCTCGTCAATGGCCTCGGTGACGGTTTCAAAGAAATCAACCAGGTTTAAGAGGCAGGAGCTGCCCTTAACAAAGCCAAACTGGGTAGGATCCAGTGTCTGTAGGTCCCCAATATCTTTATTTATGAGGTCCATGATGATTCTTTCCATAGCTTTGCAGACCAAGCTTGTCAGGCTTATGGGGTGATAGTTTCCAGGATCCGTTGAGGCACCACCTTTGTGGAGAGAGACCACTGTTGCTGTACGCCACTCTTTGGGTACATATCCTGTAGTAAGGCTGAGATTGAACAGTAGTTTTATGTTTGGGTTTAGCTCTTCTTGGAGTTCATGTAGGATGCAGCCCGGGACACCATCTGGTCCCATTGATGCTGTGTTTTTTGCTTTGGAGAGGGTGGCTCTTACCTGAGCATCTGAGATGTCACGGGGGGACAGCACTCTGCTGAGATAGATATTTGCCGTTTTGGTGGGGAGGGGAGGGAGAAGTTTGCACTGAACCTGTCAGCTAGGATGTTGGCAATGTATGTGGGTTCGGTGATTTTTTGTCATTTTGGTCTAATTCTGAGCATATCTGGGAATTCCCACCCAGGTTCCTAACATAACTAAAGAAAGCCTTGTGATTATCCTTAGTGTCCTGTGCAACTTTTTTCTCGAAGCTGGCCTTAGACGATTTTATGAGTGCCCGTAGTTTTTTGCTAATACTGATCAGAGATGCCTTCCCTTTTTGGGATTTTGCTTTATCATGTAGTAGCTTCCTCCTTCTATTGTATAGTTTGTTTATGGCTGGGGTCCACCAGACAGGACATCTGCCTTTGGAGGACTTGGTCTTGGTTTTATTTGGGATTGCATGATCCATGCATTCCTGAAGGTGTTCATAGAATGCATTTAAAAAGGATTCTGCGGTCCGGGCCGTATTTACCACAGACCCAGGGGCTTTGAAGGATTCCACCTCAGTTTTGAGGAGTGTGAAATTTGCTTTAGAGAAGTTTTTCACTGTGGTTTTCTGGGCAGGGGGTGGGGTCGGGATGTGAATATCCAGTGAGATTAGTTTATGGTCTGATCTTACCAGTGAGGGATACACTTCTGGTCTGGAGCATAGAGTCCCCATGTTGGTGATGATCAGGTCCAGTATGTTTTTCCCTCTTGTGGGAGTGGTAACAAGTTGTTCCATAGCATTTGAGTTTATAAATTCTAGGAACCTTTGGGCTAGGGTGTTGGAGCTAGAGTAATGCTCCCAGTCTATGTTTGCGTAGTTGAAGTCGCCCAATATAATGGTGTTTGGAGAGACCTTCATATTTTCCAGTGTTCTCAGGAAGGCCAAGTGGGGTTCCTGGGTTTGGGAGGTTGGTCTGTAGCAGGCTATATACTGGAAGGCAGTTTTACTCACTGTTAGTTGCACATGGATAATCTCTGATGCTTCGTGCTGTGCCATCAACCTGGAGGTGTGGGTATCTTTGACGATTATTTATACTCCCCCTCCTTTTGTGGTTCGGTCCAAGTTTGGGGGCCGAAAAGCATGGTATGAGATATAACCTGGTAGTGCTGGGGTGCTCTGTGGAGCCTTGAACCAGGTTTCTGTTACTGCACAGATATCGATGTTCTCCATACTGAGGAGAGTTTCGAGTGCATGCATCTTGAGGTTTAGACTTCTGGCGTTGAGTAGCATTACTCTTAGTATCTTATCCCTTGTGATACCTATGGAGGTGGGTTTGTCTTTTGAGCCTTGCCTAAAAAAGGCACTATGGGGCTAGCAAGAGCCTTTGCCAATATCCAAAAGCCCATGGGTGACAGGTGCATGCCGTCCCTAGCGAAGCATTGTGACTTGTTGAGCATGTCATCCCAGGCTGACAGGCATTGGATCCCCTTTAGCTGGACTAGATGTATGTGTTCATGAGCATAGACTCTTAATCACTATAACAGGCCATGGTACAATGGTGTCCTGGGTTTCCACCAAGACGGAGAGAAACATAAGTCACAAAACATGATTCTGCACTGAATTTGAACTGCAGACCCTTGATCTGGATTGGTCTTCACTACTATTTCTTTCTCTAAAAGATGCTGTTCTTGGTCCAAGAAATTAGTCAGACCATCAGGCCATAGTGCTGAGAAAAACTTTCCTATGTAACGCTAATGATCAAGACATATTATGCGTTCCAAAGAAATATATAAACAATGAAAATGAAATAGACCCAGTTAACTGGGATTGTCTGTGTTGTTCCAGGAGTAAAAATACTTGTGATTTGTTTTTTTCATTAATACATAAACTTGGTGTTATGTATCTTTTTTTTCCCTCAAATATTTTTTTTTTATTTTCAATTAAAATAACATTTGCATAATATTTTTAAATATCATTTTAAACAACTATATGCAATATTTACAATAGCCTGACTTTCAATTATATATACTGTATGTTAGTAAATATAGAATTAACAGATCAGTTATCAGAGATACAATATTGATTATTGCAGAGGGTCCAACAAAGATACAACTTTCTTCCAAGGATTATTTACCAATGGCCTGGGATAGATTCATAGTTCTTTGATTTTTATTTCCATACATGCAGTTGTCTTCAGTAAAGTGCAGGATGCTTGCAAGGTCAGGGGTGTATTTGAATTCCACCTTCTGGTTACACATTTCCTAGATATAGCAAGTATTGTCCATAATAAATACATATTTGTCTTATTCAGGTATACGTTATTAAAGTTTTATATAGATTTGAAATAGAATTTTTCTTTTCACAACTATTATATATAAATTCATACAGAACACTTATTAGATTTGGAATATCTTTAAATGAGGAATTATTAATCTGCATAAATCTTGAGTGTACATTAGCATGCTTTGTAAGGTTAACCAGTCCTGTGTTGGAATATTGTAAGCAGTTTTTTATCATATGTATATCTAAAACATTTAATTTATTTACACATTGAAACCAGCATAAGAATCCATTTTGGTTCCAGGAGGTTATTGTTTCCTTATATATTTTGTGAGGAAAGTTCTTAGTGATGGTAAATGTGGTTGTTTCCTTATATATTTTGTGAGGAAAGTTCTTAGTGATGATTAATGGGGTTAAAAGATCAAACCAAAGTTTTAGATCTATGTTTGCATTGATACATTTCCTAAATAAATTGATGTAATGATTAATCAGTGTTGTTTTAGAAGGTTTTGTTATATTATATTGTATACTTACGCTTAGTATGTAACAGGTTTGTTTGATTTGTCTACTATTAACATTTTTTTAACAGATTAAATTCATTTGTTAATATAGCCGTTACTAATTCTTTCCAGTTGGCAAAATAATGTGGGTTTATCCAGTCTATTGTAGTTTTAAGGACATATGCTTTTATATATGTTTCTGTTTCTGGGAAGTTCAATCCTCCATGTTTCAAGGGTCTAATGTGATGAGTTAGAGCTACCTATTCTTTTTGGGATACTATATAAATTTTATTAAACATGAGTTTATTTCTTTAAGAATGCATCTTTCAGGAATTAACAGTATTGCTAATGCCACATATAGTATTTTTGGCAATAAGACCATTTTTATTAATTGCAATCTGTCTTCAAAACTTAATATAATTTTATTCAACTTTTCTATATATATTTTTATTGTTTCAATAATATTTTTATAATTTATTAATATTGTTTCATTTATATTTTTGCATAACACTATTCCTAAATAATTTAGTGTAAGTTCTTGTTTTCCTATGATGGATTTATCTGTAACTTGTAGTTCTTTTTTCTTATTTAAAAATAGAAATTTTGATTTTGATCTATTAAAGTGTAGACCTGAAATCTTATAAAATTTCTCCATTACTTGTTCTAGCTCTCTTAATGACTCTCTGGAGTATTATATGGTTAATAAAATATCATCAGCAAAATGCATTATTTTAGATATGTACTGGTCATAAACTTCTATTCCTTTTATTCTTGCATTATTGCATATTATTTCTGCAAGTATTTCAATAGCCAAAGCAAATAAAATAGGAGAAAGGGGGCAGCCTTGTTTAGTACCTTTCATTATATGGATAGATTCTGAGGTGAAAGGACTTAATTTAATGTAGGCTAAGTTATTAATATATATGTTTTTTAGCGATAAGATGAAGGGAGGAGGAAATTCAAATAATGCTAAAGTTTTAAATAGATATTCCCAGTTGAGGGAATCAAAGTTTTTTTTTTCTATGTCTAATTCGATTACAAGTGTTTCTCTATCTTCTTTATTCACATAATCTATAAAAGTAAGTATCCTTTTAATATTATCATGTGTGCGCTTGTTATATAAAAATCCAATTTGATCATTATTAGTTTTCTTTGAAAGTGGGATTTTCATTATGTTAGCTAGGATTGACATGAATTTTCTGTAATCGTTATTCAGTAATGATATAGGTCTGTATGAGGTGCAAAGGTCTGATGGTTTATTATCTTTTAGAATTGGTGTTATGAGAGAATATTTCCATGAGGGTGGTATTTTTGCTTCTGACTGAACTTCTAGCAAAGTTTTATGATTACTGTTGAAGGGAAGAGTTTGTAAATTTCCATAATTATGCCATCTATCCCTGGAGCTTTGTTAGATTTACTTTCTTCTATCTTGTCAACAATTTCTTTGTAGGATGTAGGTTTTTGTAGGTCTAGTTTTAAGTTTTCTGGAATTTTTTTTATATCAATAAGGTATGTATCGAAGTTTATTTGATTGGTATCTAAATCTTCTTTTTTGAAGTGTTCCATATAACGGAACCAAAATGCTTCAAGGATGTCTCCTATATCTGATACTTTTTTCCTTTTTTTCATGATATATACTACTAATGTTATTTGCTTTTGATTGTATTTTAATTATTGTAGATACGTTATGTAGATATCTGGGGGTGGTGGCTAATGAGTTTATTTTTAATTTTTCCAAGGCTAGATAAGTTTTTTGTGTTAGAATTTCATTATATTTTTTTATTTAATTCCTCGATTTCTTTTTTGACTTCTGGACAATTCTGATTTTTTTTAGATTTTGCTGTCAAGAGTCTGATTTGCAAGTCTAATGATTCAGATTTCCACTCTAACTTTGTTTTTGTACCAGCTAAGGGTCTTACCAAATAAATACGCTTTTTAATGAGTCCCAAAGCATGACTCTACTGATTTCTGTTGTATTATTAATTTCAAGAAATAATTGTATCTCTGACAACATCCAGGGTCTGAATTCTTTAATTTTCATGATATATGATGGAATTCTAGTTGAGAAGATTAAAGGTTTAAACTCTATTTGGAGCTTCATTATCAGAGAATCATGATCTGAGAAGGGGCATGGAACTATTGAGAATTTGAGGATTTTTGTTTGTAAATCTTGAACTACAAATAATTTGTCTGTTCTGGTTTGTGTTCCAAATCTATGGTCTTTATGTAAAAATAATAAGGATTTATCATCATTTACTTTAAAAGTGTCTATTAAATGAAATGAATCAATCCATCTTTTTAAGGATTTTGAAATAGTTGCTAAGCAAAAAGACTTCTTGGTGGTTTCAGAAGCTTCTAAGGTACAATTAAAGTCTCCCCCCAGTATAAGATTTCCTTTATAATTGTTGGAAATAAAATCCAGGTGTTTTTAACCGTTCCTGCTCCAATTCCGGGGAACCAAAACAGATTAGCTAAGGTCCATATTCTGTTATTAAATTTAATTATAACAAATGCTAGTAGACCTTCTTTGTCTTCATATTTATAAATCACCTTTGGAGTGATTATGTTTTTCTTCCAGAGAATTGATACTCCTTTTGTCTTTGTTTTATAGGAGGATTGAGCTAAGACTGTATAGTCCTTAGGGTTCCAAATAAAGCTATCAGTCTTAAAATGTGTTTCCTGGAGAAATACTACTTGTGCCTTATTTAGATTTAAATATTTTAGTAAGTTTGATATTTTATTTGTATTATTTAAGCCATTAGTATTTAATGATAAGAATGTTAAATCCATTTCAAGTTATTGTTAGAAGAAACATTTTGCTTCTTTTTTTTTCATTTTGATTATAGTAGTTATACCATATTCTCGGATAACATTGAATGTTATTTTTATGTGTGTAAACTTGGGAGTGTAATTTAATGTTCTTTCTTCTTTTAATACAAGTAGGGTAAAATCTTGGTCAGGCTTTAAAAAAGTAGTTCTATAAACCATTAATTATAAAGTATCAAATACAAGTAAATATGAATTTCCCATTAAACATGGAATGAAAGTCATTCCTAATCCAATAGATAAATATAAATCTATTGGAGTATCACTCATACCTTTAACCAACAATATCAAGTGAGCTCCATATGTTAAATTATTATGGAGAATTTTCTTAAAAGAGATGAAAATCTATATTATTCTTTTATTGTTCTATAATATTTTATATATCAGGATGGAATGTTAGTAGTGCAAACAATTATTATGTTGACTTAGAAAATATCCAATATTTAGTTACCATTAAGAGATCCCAAACATGTCAGATGTGTCATTTTGGATAAATTAAATGCAACAGACGTGCATACACTAAATAAGCCAACAACAAATAGTATAATTTGACTAAAAGGATTCTGCAGGAGACAATGAGTGATTATCAATGCAATATGAATTTACTGTAGGTGTACTGTCTTCCTTTACTTTTTCACTCCAGCTCACCAACTTCAACTTACACTTATGAAAAGACATGGCTTATCAGTGGTATCCTGACTCTGAGTAGAGGCACCCTATATTCTAGTGTGCAGTGCTTTTACATATTTATCGATTTACAAAGCAGAGTCTAAGAATGAAGTATGATCACCCTGACTATTCCCATCCAGCATAGGACACCTGCTTCCAGAATGGGTAATCACATCAAGTCTAGAATGAATGTGAAGGTACCTATATGGTAATCAAGACTTAGCTTAGGTACGTATTAATCAAATAGTATTTAGAGCAACTTAGAGAGTTCTCAGGGCAGTTAGAATACTCTTAAGCCTCTCCTCCCTTTACCAAACACAGAGATTTCCCTTCCCTTTCTTCCCCTTGTTTTAAATCAGTACTAATAAAAGAAATTCAGCAAACATAGGTAAACAGAGATAACATTCAGTAGTCTGTCTTGTACATGACTCACAATCCATTAAACAAGTCAGTGACTAACATCACTTTAGTAAACATTATAAAGAAAAATTATAAATAATTTCCTAGCTCTTTAAATTTTCTGATAAAGCAGAAGTTCACAATAAGCTATTTTAACTAAAAGTATAGAGCATTTCAATTTTTCCTTGCATGTATACATTTCTACTTATATTGTAGTGTCAATAGCTGTCATTGAAATCTGTACAATACTTCACTGCTTCAAATCATTCCTTTTTCAATTCAGGCTTTGTTTTGTCAAAACAGCAACGATATTTCAAGGTCACAATTAATATTTAGACTGATGTTTCAAATAAATAACTTGTAAGTTGTCAATTGAGTTAGTTTAGAATGTATGGTTAATGCAAATAGAGCATGTTGCAAAAATAATATGTATTTTTTCGTGTGCTCTAGAGACTGTCATATGCAAGTGTCATATATAATGTAGCATATATAGGGCTGATAGCTTATGGATTCAGGTTGTTAAAGTAAATTATGCTTATTAATCAATCAGTTTCATTCAAAATCACAAGTAATTTGGGGACATTTCAGTTGAGTTTCCAGGAATGTGTAGTCCAATGTGAATAACTGAGTCCACTTTTCCTCATAAACATATGTCACAATTCATTAAACTAATCAGTCTAACATCTGTCTAATAATCATTATAAAGACAAAGAATAGTAATTTCCTGGTAAGTTATTTTAACTGGAAGACTAAAACATTTCAATAATTCCTTGTGAATATATATTTTTACTTTAACTGTAGTGTAAAAAAGTGTCTTTGAACTCTATGCATTGCTTCACTTTTTTCAAGTCATTCATTTTAAACTTCAGATTATATTTTGTCAAAATGTCAATAGCATTTCAAGGGCACATTTAATATTTAAACTGATATTTTAAATGAATAGCTTTCAGTTACCAAGTGAGTTTGTACAGAGTGTGAGGTAACTGCAAAGATAACATGTTGCAAAAAGTAATATGTATCTTTTCATGTGCACTAGAGACTGACAATTTCAAGTAACATATAAAATGTAACTTTTACAGCGCAGACAACTTGTGAAATCAGCATGTTAAACTGAGTAACACTTTTTTAATCAAGCAGCTACATTTAAGTGCACATGTAGTTTAGGAACATTTCAGTTGTGTTTCCAGGAATATGTAATTCTATGAGGATAAATCATAAAATATTTACAAACAGTCTTAGTATGTATTTATTTTACATTGCTTAGGTTGTTTTTCATTTTAATAACTAAACATTACTTTTTCTTATTATTTGTAATATGTGAGGCTAAATACACTTCACAGGTTCAGTGTCCTTAGAAACTGCAGCAGTTCTTTACTGTTGCTATGGCAACCCAAATAGAATGTGAAGAAAGATTCACTTCTCTTAAATAACAGTACATTTTCCATATATATATATATATATATATATATATATATATATATATATATATATATATTAATGCAAAAAGGAAATAATTCAAAGGACATATGTACATGAATGGAACATTTCAGAGTTAATCATAAACATGTCCCCAATCCCAATAAGAATAACAGTGACTATCATTAATCTAATAAATATTGTAATAACAATTAATTAAGTTCACTATTCCAATTAGTCTACCTTAAAACTAGATTATTTTAGACTATTATTTATCTATGTATAGATAGTGAGTTATTAAATATATACAGAGTATATTAGTATAGCAACTAGGAGAGAATTTAGAAAGGGAGACAAAGTGCAGTTAAAATAAATAAAGATAAAAGAGAGAAGACAGAGAAAATACACATATACTAAGTATGTTGATTTACAATATAAATATTTTATGTGTTATATAACCCTCCTTCTGTGAAAGAAAAGTACCCTGTTTTACATACCTGAGGTAATGTGAAAACTCTCATGTGTCATCTATTTTTTTTTTAAATATAGATTTACCTTGTTTTATTTTTGTTTTAAAACTCCAAGCAGTAAAATTGGACCTTTAAAGTAATGTTAAAACAATTCATATCATACTAGATGCTTTGAGAGATTTGGCTGTAACAGTATCAGGGCAGGATTCACGAAGGCTTGCAAGGAGTCTAAGAGTAGTGTAAGACTCCATGCAGCCTTCGCGATCCAGGAACAGCCCAAAGTCAGTGTAAGAGACAAGCTAAAACGTCTCTTACACGGAGTGGGCGTGGATAAGCTAATCACCTCACTTGCAGCCGAATAGCATGCAAATGAGGAAAATTAGTGATCCAGGAAGCCCAGAACAACCCGTGTAAGAGCCGTTTTAGCTGCAGAAATGTACTCAGTTGACAACTGAGTACGTTTCTGCAAAAATCGCAATGGAGCCATGTCAGCTCCAAATAAAGGGTGCATATGTGTCAGGCAGCATGCCAATGGCCAAATATGTGTCCATTGGCAAGGTAACCTGATGCAAAAGTAATAAAAATATATATTACCCAGCCCAGCCCCACGCAAACGGGCTGCGCTGTATAAAACATAAAAACGAAGGTTTTAAACCCACAAATGTGGGTTTTATGCAATACATGGAATGTCAATGCAGGGACCAGCAGACCAAAACCAACATGGCCACCGTGTAGTGGTTGCTAAGGGGGGAAGCTGAGTCTAAGAGATGTAACTAAGCATTAGTAGGCAATCTGATGCAAATGAGTGTTAGGATACTGAATTCCACTGTCACATAGCAAATGAGCACAGTCTGAGTAGTGTAAGAGTTACAGAAGGGGGAGGAACAGAGTAGGAGATAGGTGACATCACAGGGGGGAATGGTAGAAAGAAATGCAGTTCATTGGAGGTCAGAGTTACATGACAGATGTCAGACAGATATCATGGAAAGAGGTGTGACACTAGATAAGCATGAGAAAGTCAAGAAATGGAAGGTGTACACTGTTGCCTACACCAACTTTTCTTGCTGGGCGTGCATGCGCACGTGTGCGCGCCATGAAGCGCGAGTAAGACAGTGTGTGCGCGTGTAAGGCAGACTGAGCATGTGGGAGCATGTTTAGAGATGTTTAACACTGTTTGCGTGGGTGTGCGCGCGTTTTAACCCGAATAAGCAGATTCTGAACCGTATAAGCATGTGTGCGCGCGTGTAAGCCACTGTGAGCATGTTTCTGCTGGTTTGCACACGGCTCCTCCCTGAGGAAACAGAGAGGAAAAAGGAAGCAACAGATCTAGTAGGAAGCTAGCAGGGAATACTGCTGGAGCTAGCAGGTGAAAACAATTAGAAGCAGGCAATTACACAGGCAGAATAGTAGCCCAGCCCAGCACTTAAAACTCTGCAAACAGCAGTGCAGGATGTTTCTCTCAAGAGACACTGCAAGACAGGAGTAAGTTATTAGAAGTAAAAACTGAAAAAGCTGAACTCAGAGCAGAAATGTTAGGGGCTGCCATAGCTGTCATAATGAGACATAGGCGACTTGCTGAGGGTGGTGACAATGCAGATGGTGCCAGACAACCCACAGTGAGGAGACGGAGAAGAGTGTACAGGCCCAGGGTCACCTACCACGGGTTACATGAGCTGGAGATAGTAGAGCGCTATAAAGTGGACAGAGACCTCCTGCAGCAAATAGCGGAGCTGTGCAGGCCACGCCTCACACACAGAACCAACAGAGGGGAACCCATCCCAGTGGAAACCAAGGTATGTGTTGGCCTAAGAATACTAGCAACAGGTACCTTCCAGAGACCAACTGGTGATATGATGGGGATATCACAGGCATCAGCCTCCAGGGTACTGCACCAGTTCCTGGATGCCATGTCAGCACATGTCGGTGATTATGTATATTTCCCCAATGCCCGTGAGGTATTGGCCAGCAATATGCATCTCTTCCAGCAAATAGCGGAATACCCTGAGGTAGTGGGTGCAATAGACTGCACGCACATATGCATCAAAGCACCAGCTGGTGAGCGGGGTAGGGCATACATCAACCGCAAGGGCTTCCCCTCCATCAACTGCCAGGTCGTGTGTGATGCCCAAGGCATAATAATGAATGTGTGTGCTGGCTGTCCTGGGAGCTACCACGATTCCCACATCTGGCATTTGACGCAGCTGTACCAGACATTTGCCAATGGGGACATCCCGCACGGACACCTAGTGGGGGATGCAGGTTATGCACTGGAGCCGTGGCTGATGACACCCATCAGAAACGCACACACAGCTGAACAGGAATGCCATAATGAGGCACACGCACAAACACGTAATGTAATAGAGCATGTGTTTGGGCTGCTCAAGTCATGGTTCCGGTGTCTGGACACATCTGGTGGAGCCTTGCAGTACACACCAACTACATGTACCCAAATTGTCATGGTATGTGCTATGCTACATAATATGATCTTGCGAAAACAGCTGCAGCAGGACCAGCATAGGGCTGGGCCAAACAGCCCCCCCACCATTGCCAAGGCCATCACAGGCAGAGCGTGACTCGGAGGAGGAACAACCTGAGCCTGCCCCAGTAGGCAGAAGGAGGCGTGCCCAGTATGCCCTGGCCTTGGCAAAGAGGCAACGCATAGCACATACACTGGCTCAGTAGGAACCCTGGGAATGATACCCCTCTGACTCACTCAGATAATAACATGGATGCCTACAATGACATGACCTGCTCACAAACATGTACAGGGAAGTGTAATATGCATCCAACAGAGGCAGCCCTGCAGCACCACCTGAGGCATGAATGCCATGTGTTAAGTAATGTAACACCATGTACTATATGCACACCTGAGGACCCTGACTAACATCCTACCCTCACCAAGCATCATGCCACAATATGACAATGAGATGATCAAGTGCAATAATTGACTGAAGTATCACAGTTAGTCAAAGGGGATCCAATGTGTGCCAGTCTGGGATGACATGCTGAGCATGACATGATGCTCCACCTGCTAGGACTGGCGTGCACCTATCAGTGCAGGCTGTATGGATACTGGCAAAGGCTGTTGTTACCCACAGTGTGCCCTGAATAGGTAAGGCTCAAAACACAAACCTATCTCCATAGGTATCAGAAGGGATAAGAATAAGATAAGGGATAAGTCGAAACAGCAAGATGCATGCAGTCTAAACTCACCCAGTATGGAGAATGTTGATATCTGTGCTGTAACAGAAAACTGAGTCAAGGCTCACAACAGCACCCTAACACTACCAGGTTACACCTCATACTGTGCTGTACAGCCTCAAAACATGGAACAAGCTACAAAAGGAGGGTGACTAGCAAGAATTGTCAAGGATAACCACACCCCCATGTTGGTACCACAACAAGAAGCAGCATGGACTAGCCATGGTCAAGTAACAGTGGCTAAAACTGCCCCCCAGTTTATAGCCTGCTACAGACTACTGTCCCAACACCAGGAACTGCACCTGGCCTATGCTGGAATACATGAATATATCAAGTCCTCCAAACCACATTATATTGGGTGACTGAAAATACCCAGACATAGACTGGGAGCATTATACTAGCTCCAACAGTGTAGGACAAAAGTTCATAGAATCCATAAACCAAAAGGCCCAGGAACAACGTACCACTCCCACAAGAGGGGTAAGCATACTGGATGTGATAATCAGCAACATGGGTACTGGATGGCAAGATGAGAAGTGTATTGCTCACTGGTAAAACCAGACCATAGAGTAATCACACTGGATATACAAATCCTGACCACAGTCCCTGGCCAGAAAACCACAGTGGAAAACATGTGTAAAGCAATATTTGCACTCCTCCAAACTGATGTGGAATCCATTAAAGGTCCTGTGCAGGTGCAAAATATGGGCCACACCTCAGAACCTGTAATACAGCCATTCCATGAACACTGCCAGGAATGCTTGGATTATGCAATCCTAAATTAAAACAAGACACAATGCCATACACGCAGGCATCTGGCATGGTGGACACCAGCCATAACCAAACCATGCAAGAGAATGAGGAAGCTACTACATGATAGAGCAAACATAAACAATGAAGTAATCACTGATCAGTAGTATGGCAATAAAATATGTCCACACATACAATCCACTAAGGCCAGCCACAACAAGTTGAATCTGTGAATCCTGAGGCAATGTTACACCTGCCCCAAGTACACAGACAACCCCCAACTCCACCCAAGAAATACAAATATATGTGAGAGATGCAACCATCTATCCAAACTGGAGGCTGAGCTCCCTCAACTCAGTACTCCCAAAACTAGTCAGGAGGAGAAGGTAACCACACACACCACAAACACAGTCCCACATAGACCTATCACAACTGCAAACCAAACACATAAACACAGAAAAACATTCCTGGAGGCACAAATTACAAACACAGCACACCAACAGAGGCCTCTAAAGCAGACATCCAATCAAACAACCTCCAAACATAGCACATGCAACACATAGTACACAAAGCTGGTGTGCCAAACAGTCACAGGCCAGAAGGAGAAACAACATGCCTGATACAGTTGTAATAGGTGACTCCATAGTCAGACACACTGCTGTCCCGCACACCAGACTGAACAAGGGAAAGGGTACAGTAAGCTGCCTGTAGGCTGCCACAATACACATAACAGAAGTATGCAGGTCACTCCAAAGCAAGTAGAAATATGATGCAGTCATAGTCCATGCTGGTGTGAATGACCTGAGATGTACCTCCCTAGACTACATGAAAAGAGACATAGATGAGCTCTCTGATTATGTAGTCCAGGCCGGTATGACACTCACCGTTTGCAGCATCCTACCCTTACCAAGAATAATGCCACAGTACAAACACGGAATGATCAGTCATAGCAAGTGGCACACTTACTGGTGTCATTCCAAGGGGATCCAATGTCTGTCTGCTTGGGATGTCATGCTTGACAAGCCACGCAGCTGTTCTTGGGATGGCTTGCACCTGTTACCCCTGGGCATCTGGATATTGGATAAGGCCTTTGCCACCTCCATAGAGCCTTTTGTAGGCAAGGCTGAAAAGACTAACCCACCACCCTAGAAAACATAAGTGGAAAGAAACATAAGGGTAATGCTGACCAATGCCAGATGTGTAAACCCCAATATGCATGCTCCCAAGGCCATCCCAGTATGGAGAACATCGATGTCTGTGCAGTGACAGAAACCTGCTGCAAGCCTCCTGACAGCACACCAGCACTACCAGGTTATACCACATATCATGTGTCATGGCCCCAAAACCTGGAACAAAACATAAAAGGAGGGTGAGTATCCATATTCAGCACAGACACCCATACGTCCAGGTAACTGACAATGCACAAGGCATTGGAGTCCACCCATGTGCAACTAACTGTAGGCAAGACTGCTGTACAGTCTGTAGCATGCTACAGACCACACTCTCACACACAGGAACCCCACCCAGCCGTCCTGAAGACACTGGACAGTATGAATGTCCCACCAAATACCAAACAAGGTACCACAAATTACCACATAGGTGGTAAACCATTATGTATGGAAGGAGTAATCAGGGACCTAGGGACACAAGTGGACAGTAACCTGTTATGTGACACTCACATTGCCAATGTGGCTAGGAAGACTGTCTACATTTGACACCGTATCAGGAAAGGATTCACATCTACGTCAACAGAGGTCATTGTGCCCCTATACTGTTCTCTTATCACACCCATAATCTAGTACAATGCCTCATATGGGATGTACCTTACCTGACACCTGCAGCAGTTAGAAAGACCTCAAAGGTACCTCACCAAGAGGATAAAGGGTCTCAAATATATGTCATATGCTGCCTGGCTGTAGACACCCCAGCTGAATGCAGTCACATACTGCCTACACAGAGGCATTGCATGCCTGTTGTAGAAGGCCATGCCCAACACAGGAGTAATGGACATGCTCCACCCCAGAAAACTCAAAGCCATCGGAGCTGTGAGAGTGAGAGATGTCAACCTCAACAAATAATGAAATAGGATGTGCTGGTGGGACAGATACATAATCCAGAGGCTCCCACACCCTGGACCAGAATCCCACTCCATGTTAGGCAGAGCCCCTCACTGACACTCTTCAACAGGAATCTTGCCAAGTGGATGGATGATTGTAGAGTTACACTGGGGTCTTCACTGTGTCATGTCCAGACAGAGGCACAGCAAAGCAAATCATAAATGGCCATAATATTCACATAGCAAGGGGTGGCAAAAGCCACACACACTCTGGCTAGGCTAACAAATGCCCTAGGGTGGATAGCCTAGTATGAACCTATGAACCTATGAAGATACAAATTGTACAGGACACTAAGGATAATCCCAAGGCTTTCACAACTGATGGTAGGAACCGTGTTGGGAATTCACAGATATGCTCTGAATCACACAAATATCACAAACACACACACATATTGCCAACATACATCCTGACAGGTGCAGTGCAACCCCCAGAATGCAGAATATCTATCCCAGCAGACTGCTGCCCCCTGACATTGCAGATGCTGAGGTAACAGCCAGCATCTACAAAGCAAAACACACAGCAGCAATGGTATGAGATGGTGTCCTGGGCTGAGTGCAACATGGACTCCAAGATGAATGGAATGCCAAATCACACTACTGCTCAATGTCAGCCTTACCACAGAATATGTACCCAAAGAGCAGTGTACAACAACAGTGGTCCTTCTCAACAAAGGTGTTGCCTGAATGGATACTGAAAACTACTACCCCAGAATCCTGAGAAGCTCGGTCTGCACAGCTATGGAAAGGATCAGCATGTACCACAGACATAAAGATATTGGGGACCTACTGACACCGGACCCTACCCAGTGTGGCTTTCTTAAGTGCAGATCCTGCCCCTAAACATGTTTGACTCAATTGAAACAGTCATTAAGGTCATTGATGAGGGCAATGTGGTCCACACAGCGTAGCTGGACCTTGCAAAGGCTTCTATACAATACCCTACGTGTTCATTATAGATAAGCTCACCAGCTTAAATATAAACCCCTATGTCAGTAGAGGGGTTGCAAACCAGACCAAGGACAGAACAGACATGGTCAGACATGCTGCAGCCATGTCAGACTACAAACCAGATATAACTGGCATCCCACAAGGCTTGGTCCTGGGATCTCCCTCGTCTGGTATATATGTCCCATAGGTACAGGCAAACATGGAAGGACTGTGTCTGAACATGTTTGCAGAGGACTACAAACTGCTCACCATATATGATCCACCAGCTGACACAAGCATCCCACAAAAGGGCCACATAGAAACAGACAACTGGTGCCATAGCCATGTCAGCAAGCTAATTGCAGAAAAGTGTATAGTCAACCCCCATGGATATACAGTAAGTGCCCACCAATTACCACATAGGTGTTAACCCATTATGTAGTTAACATGTAATGAGAGACCTGGGGACACAAGGTGATAGATATCCTGCATTGGACAAACATGTGCTGTAGTGTTTACAGAAACATACCATATACCCACCTAATCATGAAGGTTGTCAGATCTAGATAAGGGGAGGTCATTGTGGCTCTGCAGTCATCCTTCATCAGTGGTACAATTGACTACAATAGCCCCTGTGGGATGTACCTCAGCAGACACCTCCATCAACCGTAAAGTCCCCAACAGTACCTCACCAGGAGTATCAAAGAGCTTGCACAGATGCCATGTGTTGCCTGTGTTGCTGGTATCAATAAACATGCTGCACCTTGTACAATCTGAATGGCAGTGAGCTATGCACATGAGAGACCTGAACCCCAGCACTGACTTACATAGGACAAGCTGTACTGCATGATCCATAACACAGAAGCCACCCCACCCATGAGTGAACTCCCAGTACAGGCTACCCATAGAGTCACTTATCAATTTTCCTCAATAGGAATCTTGATGAGTGGATGGGAGATGGTAGCTTTATCCTGGGTATCACTGTCATGTCACAGGTAGACAGAGGCACAGCATTACTCAGGTCACTCCAAGGCAAGTACAAATATGACTCAGTCATTGTCCATGCTGGTGTGAATGACCTGAGACGTACCTCCCTGGACTACATGAAAAGAGACATAGAGGAGCTCTCTGAGCATGTAGCCCAGGCCGGTATGACCCTGACCTTGAGTAGCATCTTACCCTCACCAAGAATGATGCCACAATATGAAGACAAGATGATCAATTTCAACAATTGGCTTAAGTGTTGGTGTCATTCAAAGGGGATCCAATGCCTGTCAGCCTGGGATGACATGCTCGACAAGCCACGATGCTTTGCTAGGGACGGCTTGCACCTGTCACCCCTGGGCTTTCGGATATTGGCAAAGGCTCTTGCTACCCCATAGTGCCTTTTTAGGCAAGGCTCAAAAGACAAACCCACCTCCATAGGTATCACAAGGGATAAGAAACTAAGAGTAATGCTACTCAATGCCAGAAGTCTAAACCTCAAGATGCACGCACTCAAAACTCTCCTTAGCATGGAGAACATCGATATCTGTGCAGTAACAGAAACCTGGTTCAAGGCTCCGGAAAGCACCCCAGCACTAACAGGTTATACCTCATACCATGCTTTTCGCCCCAAAACTTGGAACAAACCACAAAAGGAGGGGAGTATCAATATTCGTCAAAGATACCCACACCTCCAGGTTGGTGGCACAGCACGAAGCATCAGAGACTATCCATGTGCAACTAACTGTGGGTAAAACTGCCTTCCAGTTTATAGCCTGCTACAGACCACCCTCCCAAACACAGGAACCCCACTGCCTTCCTGAGAATACTGGAAAATATGAAGGTCTCTCCAAACACCATTATATTGGGCGACTTCAACTACCCAAACATAGACTGGGAGCATTACTCTAGCTCCAACACCCTAGCCCAAAGGTTCCTAGAATTTATAAACTCAAATGCTATGGAACAACTTGTTACCACTCCCACAAGAGGGGAAAACATACTGGACCTGATCATCACCAACATGGGGACACTATGCTCCAGACCAGAAGTGTATCCCTCACTGGTAAGATCAGACCATAAACTAATCTCACTGGATATTCACATCCCGACCCCACCCTCTGCCCAGAAAACCACAGTGAAAAACTTCTCTAAAGCAAATTTCACATGCTTCAAAACCGAGGCGAAATCCTTCAAAGCCCCCTGGCCTGTGGAAAATACGGCCCAGACCGCAGAATCCTTTATAAACGCATTCTATGAACACCTTCAGGAATGCATGGATCATGCAATCCCAAATAAAACCAAGACCCAATCCTCCAAAGGCAGACGTCCTGTCTGGTGGACCCCAGCCATAAACAAACTATACAATAGAAGGAGTAAGCTACTACATGATAGAGCAAAATCCCAAAAAGGGAAGGCATCTCTGATCAGTATTAGCAAAAAACTACGGGCACTCATAAAATCGTCTAAGGCCAGCTTCGAGAGAAAAATTGCACAGGACACTAAGGATAATCACAAGGCTTTCTTTAGTTATGTTAGGAACCTGGGTGGGAATTCCCAGATATGCTCAGAATTAGTCCAAAATGACAAAAAATACACCGAGCCCATAGACATTGCCAACATCCTAGACAGGTTCAGTGCAAATTTCTCACTGCCCACCAAAAGGGCAAATATCTATCCCAACAGAGTGCTGCCCCCTGACATCTCAGATGCTCAGGTAAGAGCCACCCTCTCCAAAGCAAAAACACAGCATCAATGGGACCAGATGGTGTCCCGGGCTGCGTCCTACATGAACTCCAAGAAGAGCTAAACCCAAACATAAAACTACTGTTCAATCTTAGCCTTACTACAGGATATGTACCCAAAGAGTGGCGTACAGCAACAGTGGTCCCTCTCCACAAAGGTGGTGCCTCAACGGATCCTGGAAACTATCGCCCATAAGCCTGACTAGCTTGGTCTGCAAAGCTATGGAAAGGATCATCATGGACCTCATAAATAAAGATATTGGGGACCTACAGACACTGGATCCTACCCAGTTTGGCTTTGTTAAGGGCAGATCCTGCCTCTTAAACCTGGTCGATTTCTTTGAAACAGTCACCAAGGCCATTGACAGGGAAGGTGGTCCACAGCCTACCTGGACCTCGCAAAAGCCTTCGATACAATACCCCACTCGGGCATTATAGATAAGCTCACCAGCTTAAATATAAACCCCTATGTCACTAGATGGGTTGCAAACTGGCTCAAGGACAGAACCCACATGGTTAGAATTGCTGGAGCCATGTCAGACTCCAAACCAGTTACAAGTGGCATCCCACAAGGCTCAGTCCTGGGACCTCTCTTGTTCGGTATATATTTTTCGGGTACAGGCCAACATGGAAGGACTGTGGCTGACCAAGTTCGCAGATGACTGCAAACTGGGCACCATAATCAACTCTCCAGCCGACACAAGCATCCTCCAAAAGGGCCTCATAGAAACAGACAACTGGTGCCAGAGCCATGGCCTCAAGCTAAACGCCAAAAGTGTATAGTCATCCCCTTTGGCAAAACAAAGTGCCCACAAATTACCACATAGGTGGTAATCCATTAAGTACAGAAGAAGTCATTAGGGACCTGGGGACCCAAGTTGATAGCAATCTCTCATTTGACAACCACGTGGCCAAAGTGGTTAGAAAAACATTTTATATAGCCCACCTAATCATGAAGGGATTCACATCTAGATCAGGGAGGTCATTGTGCCTCTTTACTCATCCCTCATCAGGCCCATAATTGAGTACAATGCCCTTTGGGATGTACCTTACCAGACACCTGCAGCAACTGGAAAGACCCCAAAAGTACCTCACCAAGAGGATCAAAGGGCTCAAACAGATGCCATATGCTGCCCGGTTAAAGAAACTCCAGCTCTACTCAGTGGCATACCGCCTGCTCAGAGGCAATCTGTGCCTGACGTATAAAGCCATGTCCAACCCAGAATTAATGGACATGCTGCACCTCAGAAAATCCAAATCCCATCGAGCTACGTGCTCGAGAGACTTGAACCTCAGCACTGAAATAAATAGGACATGCTGGAGGGACAGATTCATAACCCAGAGGCTCCCTTCACTCTGGAATAAAATCCCAGTCCAGGTTAGGCAGAGTCCCACATTGACTCTCTTCAAGAAGAATCTTGATGAGTGGATGGGAGATCGTAGGTTTACCCCGGCTATCACTTCTGTGTCACTGTTAGACAGAGGCACAGTATACTAACCTCAAAAAAGGCATAGCAAAATTAATTTAAAATGGGTGGCGAAAGCCAAACACACTCTGGCTAGGCTTATAAATGCCCTAGGGCAGATAGCCTAGTATGAACCTATGAACCTATGACATATGTCATGGCAAACTCCACTTACAATGTGTGTTGAAGGACAAACACACTCTCCAACTAGCATTAGACATGGACTAGGGCACATCGCTAGTGTTTGCAAATGTACACCTATGTTGTGGAATACACTACCAATGTTGGACAAGCCTGGTTTAAGTAGTTCATATCTGAACAGAATGCAACATGGTCAGATGTACACAACTGGCCCCTAACCAGGCTGTTGTGCTCACTATCGAAATGTAAAGCAGTGATAGCACTAAAGCCCAGGATACTGTCCACCACAGTCAAAGTACTACCAGTACACTATACAGTACTACAGTGTTAGGTCAGTGTGAAAGGATGTTGACAACTGTATGCAAAGTATCCCATGCAAACACTGCAGGCACAGTATAATCCTGTTGTGTTCACACACAAAGCAGTTGTACAGTAACTACACAACATGACACACAACACACAACCATAAACGGGTGATATTTGTTGAAGTTCACACTCATCCACAAATGTGGTGGGCTGCAGAGTTCAACATATGGAATGCTCACACTGGGCATGCTCACACACTTTGATAAATGAGACATATGTCAGACAACATGCCATGGGAAGGCTGAACTGGGCATGCTCACACACTTAGGCCAAATCTCAGTTTAGCAGTTGGACACACATATCTGGTATTTTAACGTGTTATTCCAGGAACCAACCACATTACAGCAGTCTGCCCAGTGCACACAGTTAAATGACTACAGAGACATACGTGATATAGTGGATCCCTCCCATATGCAAACATCTTCCACAGATGCACAAGTTGTTCATACAAACAGGGAATGCTATGGCAATAAAGATGTGCAAACAGTCTATCAGCAACAAATAATGTGCATTTGACAATTAAACATATGGGTGTAGAGGTCAACACTAGGCTGTTTGCCCTAGGGAATGACAGCTTAGCCAGAGTGTGCTTGGCGTCTGCCTCCCCACAGGATGCACATTCCCCTTTCTAAACACCGATGATGTCAGCACCCTATAAGTACAGCAGGAGAAAAGAAACCTCCCAGTAATGCGAATAGCGCACTCTGCTAATACATCCGTCACAAGTATCATAACATAGTTAGGGAGGGGCTTGAATCCTGCAAATGCTCACTGTGTGAGTGGGGTTGGTGTGTGTGTAAGGGAGAAAAATGTCCCTTTTGGCAACTAGGAAAACACACTACAGGATGCACATTCCCCTTTCTAAACACCGATGATGTCAGCACTCTATAAGTATAGCAGGAGAAGAGAAACCTCTCAGTAATGCGAATAGCGCGCTCTGCTAATGCGTCCATCTCAAGTGTCATAACATAGTTAGGTAGGGGTTTGAATCCTACAAATGGTAAGTGTGTGTGTTTGTCGGAGGAGAATTGTGTGTGAAAAAAATCCCCCTTTTAGCAATTAGGAAAACAGACTACAGGATGCACATTCCCCTTTCTAAACACTGATGATGTCAGCACCCTATAAGTACAGCAAGAGAAGGGAAACCTCCCAGTAATGTGAATAGCACACTCTGCTAATGCATCTGTCTTGAGTGTCATAACATAGTCCGATAGGGGTTTTAATCCTGCAAATGGCAAGTGTGTGTTTTTGGATGAGTGGGGTGGTTAGTGTGTGTGAGGGAAATGTCCCTTTTGGCAACTAGGTGAACAGACTACAGGATGCACATTTCCCTTTCTAAACACTGATGATGTCAGCACCCTATAAGTACAGCAAGAGAAGGGAATCTTTTCAGTAATGCAAATAGCACACTCTGCTAATGTGTCTGTCTCAAGTGTCATAGCATAGTTAGATAGGGGTTTGAGTCCAGCAAATGGCAAGTGTGCGTTTTTGGCTGAGGGGGGTTAGTGTGTGTGAGGAAAATGTCCCTTTTGGCAACTAGGTGAACAGGATGCACATTTCCCTTTCTAAACACTGATGATGTCAGCACCCTATAAGTACAGCAAGAGAAGAAAAACCTTTCTAGTAATGCAAATAGCACACTCTGCTAGTGCATCTGTCTCAAGTGTCATAACATAATCAGTTGGGGAGTTTGAATCACGCAAATGGCAAGTGTTTTTTTGGCTGAGGGGGGTTAGTGTGTGTGAGGAAAATGTCCCTTTTGGCAACTAGGTGAACAGACTACAGGATGCACATTCCCCTTTCTAAACACAGATAATGTCAGCACTCTATAAGTATAGCAGGAGAAGGGCAACCTCCCAGTAATGCGAATAGCGTGCTCTGCTAATGCATCTGTCTTAAGTGTCATAACATAGTTAGGTAGGGGTTTGAATCCGGCAAGTGTGTGTGTGTTTGGCTGAGGGGCGTTAGTGTGTGAGGGAAATGTCCTTTTTGGCAACTAGGAGAACAGACTACAGGATGCACATTTCCCTTTCTAAACACTGATGATGTCAGCACCCTATAAGTACAGCAAGAGACAGAAAACCTCCCACTAATGTGAATAGCACACTCTGCTAATGCGTCCGTCTCGAGTGTCATAACATAGCCAGATATGGGCTTGAATCCTGCAAATGGCAAGTGTGTGTTTTTGGCTGAGGGGGGTTAGTGTGTGTGAGGGAAATGTCCCTTTTGGCAACTAGGTGAACAGACTACAGGATGCACATTTCCCTTTCTAAACACTGTTCAGCTGAAGGCCATGGCTCTGGCACAAGTTGTCTGTTTCTATGATGCCCCTTTGGAAGATGCTTGTGTTGGCTGGAGAGTCGATTATGGTGGCCAGTTCGCAGTCATCTGCATATTTGGTCAGCCACAGTCCGTCCATGTTGGCCTGTACCTCCAATAAATATATACCAAACAAGAGAGGTCCCAGGACTGAGCCTTGTGGGACACAACTCGTAACTGGTTTGGAGTCTGGCATGGCTCCAGCAATTCTAACCATGTGGGTTCTGTCCTTGAGCCACTGTGCAATCCATCTAGTGACATAGGGGCTTATATTTAAGCTGGTGAGCTTCTCTAGAATGCCCAAGTGGGGTATTGTTGTGAAGGCTTTTGCGAGGTCCAGGTAGGCTGTGTGAACCACCTTCCCCTCGTCAATGGCCTTGGTGACTGTTTCAAAGAAATCAACCAGGTTAAACCTGGTAGTGCTGGTGTGCTCTCAGTAGCCCTGAACCAGGCATCTGTTACTGCACAGATATCGATGTTCTCCATGCCAAGGAGAGTTTCGGTGCATGCATCTGGAGGTTTAGACTTCTGGCGTTGGGTAGCATTACTCTTAGTTTCTTATCCCTTGTGATACCTATGAAGGTGGGTTTGTCATTTGAGCCTTGCCTAACATAGGCACTATGGGGGTAGCAAGAGCCTTTGCCAATATCTGAAAGCCCAGGGGTGACAGGTGCAGGCCGTCCCTAGCGAAGCAGGTAGTTCAACAGAAGATGAATATGTGAAGGTGTAGTGCCTGTGATTAGTTAGCAGTAGCATATATGACTGCTCACGTGGACACATGCCAGGTAAGTCATATGCACTGTGTCACAGGCAATGTACATGTGAACAGGACAAACAGTGACATCCTGTCAAGTGGGACATGGACATACATATAGTAAGCTATGCAGATGGCACTAGGAGTCCACAGAAGCTCTATAACTATGCATTGCAGGTGTGATCAGTATTCCAGGGTAATTGCAAGCAAACATGCATGCAAACAAAGCTACAGTAAACAGGGCTGCATGTAGTCCATTGTACAACAAACAAGCTGTACCACTTCCAGTAGGTAACACTGCAAATATGCAGGCACTATGCACATGTACATGGAAATACATGGGTCAGATGGCTAGGGTCCAGTCTCAGCGCACACAAGTGTACAGACCATGTACTGTCAGGATGTACAATAACTGGATGGAAACCCATGTGCTCATACCTGCAGTAATACACATGTCAAATAACAGACACTGAGCCTTCACTCAGTGGTTCCATACTTAGTAGGATGTATGCTACCTGGCCTGCCACCACAGTATCCCTGACATATATGGGGACTCTCCCTCCTGTGACAGTTAGTTTTGTGTGTTGGGGCTGTCTAGCATGGTATGAGATGTGAGCATGCAGTGCTAGGGTGCTCCTGTGTGTCCTGTACCAGTCGTGTAGTACTGCACACATATCAACATCCTCAAACATCTGCATTGCAGAGTCCAGTGTGGGCAACATGCCACTTGCAATTTACATGTCCATCATTGCATATTACTACATTCATTACCTTATCCCCTGTGCTACCTATGTATGTAGCCTTCTGTTGACATCATTACCACCAGTATGCCAACATGTGCAGATGATACACTATGGTACTTACCATGGGTGTAGACAACAGTACATGACAATCACACACTTACTGCATCAGGCATGCTGTGATATACCCACAATTAATTCAGCACACAGTACTGTTAACAACATGATACTATTACTACACATCTATGTGGTCACCCTGTGCATCAGCAACATGTTAACCTGTACCTGCACAGTTGTTACAGATTGCAGGAGGTGGCACAGTTTCATCATATGCACAGGGTGTGAACTTGGTATGCCTGAGTCAGCCACCGATACCACCGATTGACATGTATGTGTATGTGTGTTGGTGAGGGACAGCAGTAGAAGGTGGGGCAATGTTGATGCAGTGTGTGCGTGTATGCGGTAGCCCTAGGTGTTGTCAATTTGCATGTGTGTATGGATGCACACAGTTCCACCTCATGGCTGCCATATACTGGTGTTTGTGGACAGCCACAGACTGTACCTGCCAGGTCATACAGATCAGTGTCTCTGGCCACGGACACAGTACCTGTGCCTTGCAGGGGTGCTACGGACCATATCCGGTACCAACCCAGACTGGGTACTGTCATCAGAAGCAGGTGTTTGTTGACTGGACACAGATCCCTGTCGGGCCTGGCCAGAGCCACGTGCACGTGGTCTCCTGGGGCAATCTGATGACAGCACAGACCCAGCATTGCTGGGGCTGCTGCTGGCACTATGGGGGCGGCCGCGGCCCTGTTGTCATCCGCGATGACTGCCAGCTGCTGCTGTTGCTGGCATACGGCCACGTCGACGCCTCAACCGCCCACCATCGCCCTGGCTCATGGACATGTAGTTGTGGAACCGGTCTAATATGTCCCCACAATGTCTGTCTATGACATTGGTGAAATCACGGATGGCAGCCGCAATGTCACGCATACTGTCAGTCATGGCTGTGCGACATGCTGTCAGCTCCCTCAGACCCTGTCTGGTGTACCATTCCATACGTGACTGTGCCTGCATGACAGCCCGAAACATAGCTGAGGTTGTAAGACCTCTGTGGGCACATCTGACAGGGGCAGTACGCCCACGGATGCTCCCACGAGAACCCCTGGACATCTGTCTGTGTGGTACCATCTCTGGGCCATGCCCATGGCTGCTGTGTGGGGAGGCATGTGCCACAGATACCACATTACCCTGGTCAATGCCCACTGTATGCTGTCCATCACCTAGGGACATTGGTGACAAAGGGTGTATTGGCAGGATAACTGTGCGCATTGATGGGGTCGACAGCTGTGTACTGTCAATCGGCTGACCAATGGCAGACCCTGGCATACCTTCCTGTGCCATTACACAGATGTCATCATTATCAGTACCCACGGCACCTGATTCAGGTTCCCTGCTACATGACACCAGAGCAGCACCAGAACCTGTGGGAGGGAAACAGGAAACACAGTTTACAATGTCTACACATTACCAGTGATGCACACATGCACACATGCACACATGTACATGTGCACAGGTGCACACATGCACACATGCACAGGTGCACAGATGCACAGATGCACAGATGCACACATGTACAGGTGCACACATGCACACATGCACAGGTGCACACATGCACACATGCACACATGCACACATGCACACATGCACAGGTGCACAGGTGCACACATGTACACATGCACACATGCACACATGCACAGGTGCACACATGTACACATGCACACATGCACACGTGCATAGGTGCACAGGTGCACATATGTACACTTGCACACATGCACACATGCACACATGCACAGGTGCACACATGCACACATGCACACATGCACAGGTGCACACATGCACACATGCACACATGCACAGGTGCACACATGCACATGTGCACACATGCACACATGCACACAGTTTCACACAATTGTACAGTACTCAGTATGCGTGATATCAACACACAGACACAGACACACCTACATGCATACAAACAGCACTACTAAGTGAGCCAAATAGTACTATTACTATCAAGACTATTACAGGAATTGTTAATACACACTCACCAGCATGGATAGGCTGCATTGCTGTTATACCAGAGGGACCTGCAGACGTGAAGAAACTAATGTCAGTGGGCACAACTGTGCCATTGTTACTGAGTATGATACAGGTCAGTAGTACAACAGTCGCCTTTCACAGGTCAGCTGCTAATATTGAGGATATCACACTTGCACATTAAATACTATGGTGACAGCTACAAACCAAGGACACACCTCACACATGCATTAACTACCAGTGTACACAACAGTCAACTATACATATGGCATATTACCTGCACGTTCACTGTCTTGCTGCTGCGTGGCTCCAGCCTCCATCATAATGCATGTCTGCTGCTGTTGTTGTTGCTGCTGGCAGACTGGAACCACTACACTCATGAGTAGTCCCTCCAGTCTGGTGAGTGGGGGATGTGTAGCCACCCCACCACCTGTGGCGACCTGTTGCCTGTGGATGTCCGACGCACGCTGATGGACATGTCTGATTAAATCACTGCAGTGATGTCGTACCTGCTCATATGTCCTATTATGCGTGCCTATGTCATTTACCCGACGGACAAGGTCTTGCCACAGTGCAGCCCTCTCCTGCTGATTCTGGCTGGTGCGGGAAAAGAGTATTGCATAATCCCGCACCAGGCTCTGGTGTATCTCCTCATCCTCAGCTGTGGAGTAAGTGGGATTCCACGGGTGAGCCATGTACCTGAGAAAGAAAATAACCTGATATCAGCAATATATGTCAGCAGAATTTGGCACACATACTACACATGCTACTCGACTGTTATGATACAACATATCTCACATATATAGCATCTGTCTGTCTATTGGTGGATACACATGTAAATGGCCAGGTATCAGTGCTCAGCCAGCAACTGTGCAACAGTACCTGGCACACTCCATACGACATACTACCAAACCCCAGCAGTCAGAACACTGATTCAGGTCAAGAGCACCTCCTCACTCTGGGGTTTGTATCTAGGTACTGTATGGCCTACATCATCAACTACTGTGAGCTGACCACACACTGATTGCCCTGGATATACATATCCCACCTCCACCACCAGCACAAACGACTATAGTGAATAACATTACAGATGCAAACTTTACACTTTGTAACAGTGACATGGTATCCTTTCAGCCCACTGGGCCAGTGGCAGATACAACCCACAATGCTGACCCCTACACAATTGCTTTCTACAGACATCTCCGAGAATGCATGGATCATGCAATCCCATATATGACCAAGACACTCTCCACAAAGGGACAGCATCCTGTCTGGTGGACCCCAGCCATAGACAGATTGTATTACAGAAGATGGAAGCTACTGCAAGACAGAGCATAATTCCATAAAGGGAGGGCATGTCTGAGCAGCACTAGTAAGGATCTATTTTCCATCATACAAACATCCATGGGCAACTTTGAGAGGGAAATCAAGAGGGACACTACAGATAACCAGAAGGCCTTCTTCAGTTATGTTAGCAACCTGGTCAGGATCCATCCTCTATGCCCATAGTTAGTACACAACAACAAATATTTCACTGACACCACAGATATTGACAACATTGTGGCAGACAGGTTCAGTGCAGGTGTCACCCTGCCCTCTCCCCAAAAATAAGACATAGTTATCCTAGCTGACTGTAACCTCCCTGTCATCACAGATGTCCAGGTGAGAGCCACCCTCAGGACAGCAGAATACACAACATGAATGGGACCTGATGGTATCCCCAGTTGCATGCTACATAAACTCTGACAGGAGCTAAACACACATATAGAAGTGCTATGTAACACTAGCCTGACTACAGGATATGTACCTGTACACTGGCGCACAGCAGCAGTGGTTCCACTCCACGAAGGAGGCACCTCAACATACCAATACAATACAACACAATACATTACATTACAATACAATACTATACAATATGCTATTGCCCTGGGACTACAGCAGCGTACTGTTCTGCTACCCTGACCATTGTGACACATGTGGTGTGATGGTACCTGCTGCTGTCACACAGTTACACAGGGTGACTCATATGGCATATTACCTATCTGACTAACATTCAGCAGGGGTATGTGTGACATACTCATGGGGAGTCTTGCTTCTTAACACTGTGTGGTTTATTGCAGGGTATGTCTTATCTGTGGGTAGGAACTTTTACCTCCACATGTGCACTCTATTGCAGTGGCATGGACAACACACAGCAGTCATTTAGGTTGTGGATGGTGTGAGGTGTTACTATGGTTGTTGGACATCTGTCATGGGTGTGACTTACATATGTAAATCCGGGAGTGGTAACCTCTATGTGGGTGGTATATGTGTACTCTGTGGTGTTGTCAGTCACTGTGCATTGGTATTGTGTTTGAGTGCATTGTCACAGTGTTGTACATGTCACTGTGTCCTTCTCCATATCTGTAGCTGTCATGTGAGGTCCATACCATGGCATCCATTATGTGGTGTGGAGGGGTACACCGACCTACATGTCCATAGCTGACACACCATGTTCGCTGACACATACCATGTGCAGGTATTCCAGGGATAGTGTACCACTGTGAATATCATTGGGGCCACTATTGTACACATTTATGACCCTGTTCACCCCTGACACATGCAGTGGTGGGCAGCCAATCACATATCTGGTGGTTACTGGTGTAGGTGATTTGAAATGTGGTATGGTACTCCGGTTTTGACACTGGTGTTCACTCCATGCCTTTGTCACCAGGCACCTGTTGCAATACATCTGTACACATGTGCCTCACTCAGAATTTATATACATCTCTCTCTCTCTCTATATATATATATATATATATATATATATATATATATATATATATATATATATATATATATATATATATATATATATATATATATATATATATATGTCTGTATACATATACACATATATATATTGATGTACATATATTGCTATAGATGTGGAGGGGGCACAGAGGGGGTGAGAGTGACAGAGGGGGTGGGACAGGGTGTGTTGAAGGTCGTCATATACAGTCATACCTGTAGATAGTCAGATCAGTCTGTCTATGTATATGTATCTACATATATCTATATCTGTATGTGTGCATTACATATATATGTTTGTACAATATTCTATCTACATCTGTCTATGTATTCCTACATCTCTCTCTCTATGTATGTATACATATAATGCATATCATATATATATATATATATATATATATATATATATATATATATATGCACACACATACATATGTTGACACACATACGTATCCATATGATAGACAGGTATATCAACATGTTTGTCTACCATACTGTATACACACACACTAACATACTGCTAAACATACATAACTGTGAAACCTACTTTGTACATGGCACTACAACCTACAATCAACCAACATTGATATGTGCACATAGATGCTCTCACATACAAATGTATGTACAGCCTTCACTGATAGTTGCTGTATGTCCCCTGCCCTTTACACATCTTCATATACATATGGATACAGACCAATGACACATATGGAGGGTTCACAGTATGTAGACCTTTATAGTATTACTTTACATTACCTGTGTTTGTCACAGCTGCTTGTGTTGTCGTCTGGTTCTCTGTCCTGCTGCTCTACTTCCCAGTTGTCAGCTTTCAGGTGGCTGTTGCTAAACAATTTGTTTGTGTCTGCTTAATTGCAATTTTCTCTGTCTCTCTGTCTCTCTCTCTCTCTCTCTCTCTATCTGTCTGCCTGTCTCTCACGTCCTTCTAAGGGTGCAATGAAAGTATTGCATGTGTGGACTGGGAGTACAGCATACTTTTATAGGTATCTGCATATGCCCATGTGATGGCCTCTGCACCAATTGTTAGCCAGCATTTGCTAATTGCATGCAGCCAGTTGTGTACTGATTGTAGTTCTCACTGTGATTTCAGAACAGTGCTATAAAAAGGTATGTGAGATAGGCATAGCCCTTTCAGATTTTAAGGGCAGGGACCATGCTGTTATGCTGTGGACAATGTTCTGTGAGTGTAAAGGTTGGTATCTCTCTCATATTTCCAGGTGTGTTGTAGATTAACATTCCTCCATTCATTTCTCCAGTTTCCTGTACTAACTGTGTATGTACACTGACACCTACAACTACTACTACTGTTAATGTGTGTGTGTGTGCTTTCCTTTCACTTTTGCTTGCACTTTGTTGCTAAGGCTTCAATATTTGCCCTTTACAGTCACTACTTGTATGCCTGCTAGGTGTCCTGACTGTAGTGTGCTGCTGTAGCTTTCCTATTTTCCATGTACATTCACACCTTGGAATGCTTGCTATATCTGCTAGGGTGTTACAGCATGCAGTGTGGTCTGGCCATGGTGTGGGCCTTGACATCTATTAGGGTATTTGAGTATGCTGCTGAGCAGGCCCCAGAGACTTTCAGGTTCATCTGTTATCTGCCTCATGGAATGGTACATATCAGTGGGGTACACCCATTAAAATGTCTGGTATGCTGCAGTTGTGACTGTGGGTTAGCATGAGCATATGTATTACTACACTTTTTCTGCCATGCAAGTGGTGAATACTTTCAGGACTCCATAGTTACGATTGCATGTGTTACACCTTTCTGCCTACAGTTTCTACATTTCACATGGAGTCTGTGGGGCATCCCTGTAGGTCATTCACTGTTGCTATGTCTAGGCTCTTAACTATTCAAATATGGTGGTGTCAGACCCGTCATGTGTACAGATATTTGCAGGCTGTCCACATTTCTGCCTCATATTTTGGTCAATATCTCATGCACACCTTTTTCTGGCAAATCACTCTGGGCTCAAGTCAGAATATGGTGACAAACATTCAAGTTTCAGACTTCATACCCTTCCAAACATCCCACAAAATTCAGACCCTGTTACTCTCTGAACTGTCTGCGTTTGTTGTAACATTATTGGTAATGTGTCCCTGGTTTTGGGCCTTTGCTCCACATATTTTATTACTTGGTCCAGATGTGTTCCTGTAAGAGGTTGTGGGGTATGGGCAGTGATTATCCTGCTGTGAGTATGTGTGTGGCTTGCAAGGTGCTATAGTGACATTATTACCTACTAGCTACCAACTAGCATGGCTGTTTCTGTTCACACACTACTATTATGGAAATCCACTAGTTTTGATAGTAATTCTAAATGGCATGCTTTGTGTACTACACATCTATATTCCCTTTACATTCATTCCTACTATTACATGATATATTTATTTTAGCACAATGTTCTTGTGTAAGAGTTATGGCTTAGTGGTAAGTCATACAGACTACTGTTTCCAAGGTCCTGGGTTCGGGACTGCCAGTGGGATTTTATTTTGCTTCTGAGCTGACTACAAGACCTGTCAATCAAAGTGACTAAGGCACTTTTAAGCAGTTGTAACCGGGTTAGTGCTCGTTTGCACGGAGCTCACGCATGCGCACTGGCGTTTAGCATCGCGCACATAAGCGCACACCCGCTTACAACCGCTTAAATGTGCTTACTCTTGCGCACACCCGCGCTATTTTCTTTGAAAGAAAAGAAAATGGGGAGACAGGAAAGTGGTGAAAAAGGGGTCACAAAGAGGGTAAGACAGTAGGGAAACAAGCTTGGGATGTGCAGGAGGGATGTAGGTAAGGCCCATAGCTGCCCATTTCTTCATCAGCAACAGCTGTGCATATGCATGTAATTTGGTGTGACATTTGAAACCTTCCACCCCTGAGAGAGGTGTCAGGACAACAATAATACTTGTTGTACAGCCAATTGTAATTGATAGGTTCCATGTCCAGCAGACATGTGTGCAGAATGGGCAGCTATGTATGGGGCATAATTTTTTTGTGGATACAGAGTGCCCTTTTTTTTTTTTTTCAGGTGAGAGTGGTATGTCAGGTGAAGGAAGTCGGTACAGCTGGGGAGGTAGGTTGGGTAGGTAAACAGACAAGACAAACAAGACGCATACAGGGGCGGTGTATGACACGTGTGGGGGGGGTTACACAATTGACGGGGACAGAGGTTTGGATATCTAGAGCCCATGAGCCCACAGATGGCAACAGTGGAACTGATATCCCCACCCATAGGCAGTTGCCACTGTTCCTTCACTGCCCAGGATGGGGCTGTGCTGGGGGCTGTGTAGGCAGGGCAACAGGCATGCCCATTAGTTGTGCCACCCGTGCCTCAAGCTGGCGTAGGGGCTTGAGAACAGAGTCCAGAATCTCCCTATGCACCACAGTTCGGATACTACGGAGGGTGAGTGGTGGTTCTCCTCTGGCCACACTTGCAGAGGGGGGGGCGAGCCCCTTCCCCTGCAGTGCTTTCACCCGCAGGTGGCACAGGGCCACCGGAGGAGGGTCCGGACTCGGCACTAGTGCCAGGTGCACTCGCCAGCTGAGGTGGGTCCGCTGGAACCCGCCTTCCCTGTCGTCCTATGTTTTGCATTATGTCATGACAGTTTGGGTTAGTGACATATAATACCATTCACAATTAGTTGTAACAGCATACATTAGTATTCCCATTAACCAAACACCCAGATATTCACACCATTGAACAGCGTGCATAACACATGCATAATTTGAACAGAAATACACAGTCCAACAACATGCAGGGTTAATTGATGGCAACAGGCCATCAGGTGTGGATGTATGAACAGGGCAGATGCATCAACGGACATGCAAATATATATGACCCAACAGGACAAACATCCAGGGGTGTTAATTGTGATTGCACATACCATTTTCACGTGGAATGGGTTATATGTGGTTATAGGGTGGGGTAAAGAAAGTAATATTAATACCTTCAAATAACAATACATATGCTGTACATTTCTAATAGCTACAGTTATATACACACTACTGTTCTAACTACAGTTTCCTATATGATAACTATTTCAACTTGGTGATAGGACTGTTACTGCAACATCAATATACATTTTATGGTTCTTCATACACATTCATTTCTAGCTTTGTTCAGCTACATCATCCTGCTACATTTGCTTTATATAGCTGTAGACAAGTGTGGATGTTTGGTATATCAGACAATCATCCTATCTGCATATTGCAGACTGAGAGCAACATATCCAGATTTTGGGATACACATTCCAGATGCAGCAACACTTTGAACAGATTTCGCTGTTTGGTTTTGAATCTCACATGCATTTCATTCTGTCTTGACTGCAGTATACTTTATTCAGGGGTTATTACTACTGTATTGCTGGATTCATGACACTTTCTCACACTCTCTCACTTGCTTTCATTTTACTATTCAGGATGGTACTTACTTCTAGGCTTTATTGACATGTTTTACCTGTAGTTATTACAATCCTTTCCAGCAGTCTCACTTCTGTCATGTTTCAGTATTTCCACAGTGATATATTTCACATGTGATTTCATCATCTTCTGCAGCTATACTTTTCAGCCTGCTGCAGGTTGTGTACTATTTTCTTACAGGTAGGGCATTTTTATTTCAGAATATATGTCAGACAGTTTCATTTTTCGGTTTAACTTACAGGCTGAAACACACTTTTGTAATCAAGCAATACTTGCATACACTTTCACGCTGTTACTTGCAGATTTTATTCCTTACTGACTACACTGCACTCTTTTGCTGATTGTCATACTTTTATATTTCTTTACAGTTACTGGTAGTGGATTACTGACCTGCCTGGTGGCGCAACCGCACCAGCCTATCGCCATAGGCTCTGCGGTTCGCAGAACGGACACCTGCAGCTGTAATATAAATGAAGTAATATTGGAATACACATCTCCATAATATCAGCTAGTTTAATTTCTTACATACATAATTAAATGTTACTTACTCAGTAGTGGGGAATTGGGTGTTTGCCGGGCCTTCTGGATCCAAAGGTTCAGTTGGTCCTGCTTGTGTCTCTTCAGGTCCGCATGGTGGTGACGGACCTGCTCACCAGTCCTTGGAATCCCTGTGGCACTGGTGAGATCATGAGCCAAGCAGTCCCACGCCTCGGCCCTGTATGCTCCCCAGAGGACCTGGCCCTGCATGAGTTGGGCCTCATGATTATGGACTAGGAGCCAGACCATGTACCTGGACTCCTCAACACCCCACCTCTGTGCTCGAAAGCAACTACCCTCTCCTACTCGTGTCATTCTGCCTGCAGGTCAGTTCTACAATTGTTTATGCTGTGTATTCCCGCCTATGGGGCTTATATAGTCTGTTTTTCCCGCACATATCTGTGATTGGCCATTTTGGAATTGTATCAACTTCAGTAAACCTGCATTGTCATGCTCCAGTTTGTATTCATTCCTATATATTTGCTATTATTGCATTGCTAGGTACTGCTGTCATGGCTTAGTGGTTTGGTACCTTGACTATGGTGTATAGTATCCTGGGTTCGAACCTGGCCACTGCTTTTTATTTTTCATGACTGTCTAGACATGCTGAGGGGTGTGTCTGTGTAAAGTCAGTTTTGATACGGCTTGCTCAACGTTGCCCGTCGGTTAGCTTGTTTGCGCAGTGCGCAGCTCCGCGCAAATGGGGTACGCTGGTTTAAGCCTCATTTGGCTATCGGCATGCATATTACGCTCAGCTCAGTTAGGGGCACATAGATTTAGCGTGTTAGACCACTGCTCAGCTACAGGCACTCATTTTCCACCAGTTAAACCACTGCTCATCTACGGGCAGATGCACTCACTCTGTTAAACTGTAGCTCAGCTATGAGCACATCTGGCATTTTTTATTCTTTTGTTACCTCACATGTCTTCAATATAAATGGGCTATTTCATTACATTTTACATAAATTGTGGTTTTATGTGTACATATTTGTCAGGGACTTGTTTCGTGCTTATTTTGAAAAAAAAAAAATTGGTGCTGTGGGGGCTCGAACCATGAATGGCTGCTCTTCAGCCAACATCTCTACCGCTATGCTATTGCTTCCTGGCTTATTTTGCATATTTAGTTATTATATGCTTTCCCACTGACTGCTAACTGTAGCTGCACTATGGGCACATCTGCGCAAACGAGCGCACTCACGGTTAAACATCTTTACAATTTAAAAAAAATATATAACATGTTCATTTATATATTTTATGTTCATAGTCTGTGGGGGCATGTGTTGTGTTGTGTTTATTCACATTTCCGTGGACTCTGTTGTGGGTGTTTACTTTGGGCACTTTTACACTTCTGGGGCGTGTCCGCTTGCAGGGCTCGGCCTACGGACACACCCCCTACTGTCTTACATGGACCGTGTTAGACTTAGGTGTGATTCAGCATGCTCTCATGAATATGCAAAGCATGCTGACATCACTCCGTTTAACTGCAGCCTCTGTGTAAGAGTTATAACTCTTACACGGAGGCTTCATGAATCCTTGCCTCAGTCTTTTGCTTCTTCTTTTTGACATCTGTCCAGGCATTTGTTTCTTTTGTTCTCTTGAGAGTAGGTGTCAGTCAATCCATATCTTCTGGTAAAGTAATCACATTATTAGTTTTAATAAATGAATAGGCTTCCTCTAAGTCAATAAAAGTCCTCACCTTATTGGCATACAGTATTCTTATCTCATCTAGATATGCAAGTTGTGCCTTGATGTTATTTTGTTTCAGAAACTTTATCATTGGCCATACTTGTTTCCTTTGTTCCATTATTCTAGATGAATAGTCATTATCAAATCTTATCAGGCTCTGTTTAAATTTTAGAGGTGCCTTCCTCCAAACAGATCTTAAAATCAGTTCCTTGCCCAAGTATGAAAGAAATTTGATAATTATTGACCTAGGAGGAGAGTTTGAGTTAGTGGCAGGTTTCCCAAGAGCTCTGTGTGCCCTTTCAATGCCAAAGGAAAGTCCTTCTTTTAAATTTAAAAAGTCAGGGATCCAGCTTGATAAAAGGAAATAATATCCTCACCTTCTGTGTTTTCAGGTAAGCTGAAAATCCTGATGTTGTTTCTCCTCTGCCTATTTTCCAAGTCATCTACTTTATTAACCAACCAAGTGTTTTGCTTAAGAATCAGTTATTTCTGTGTTTCCTCTTCTGCTTTTTAAGTCATTTAGAGAAACCTCTATTCCTGTTATCCTTGTCTGGTGTTCTTGTAGCATTTCCTTGAGGGTGTCAGTTTGTTTTTGACTGCTTGTTTTAAGATTTTCTAGGTTCTCTTTAAATTCATCCATCTTCAAAGACAACTCCTGCAGTGTAGATGCTATCTGTTGTAGTTCCTTCTTTAAGGTAGCATCCTGGTGAGAATTTCTTGAATTGCTCATTTTAACAAGTGAATATATCTCCAAGCTTATTGTCAGGTAATTATTTGTAAAACTTCACCAAAGTTTCTAATTATGTAAATTAGTCCTTTATCTATAATATTTTATACTTTGAAGAAAAAAAAATAATATTTTTTTCCTGTCTTATTTAACTAGTTATATGGAGCTGTAAAATACTGCTGCTTTCAGTTAGCCATTCAGGCTCTGCCCCCTTGTTGTTTATCTTTTGATACTATCCACTAAAGATAATCTAACTCCTTTTCTTTCTCTTTTAAAAATAGTACATGATAATGATATGATCTTGCAATAACTTTTGCTCCAGATAACGTCACACTATTCTGTGTCTACTAATTCTATATTTCCTCAACAAAGTGCCAAAGGGAAATGTATCATTCTTTCCATAATTCTGCATTTCACCATAATTTCCTTTTTGCTATATACTACCTTCTGTCATGTTGAAATCTTTGAAATTCTATTTTTATAATTGTCATCAATATCGCTTCTTCTCAATATTACAGCAGCTAATTGTATGATCGTAATTCCCATCTCAACCCAGGAGTTTCCACTAATATCTTCTTCTTATTCAGCATTCTCACAGTTCCTCATTGTTGCTTTTTTCCTTTTCCTAGCCCTGTGCCTCTTTTACCTTTCCTATATCGTATTCTCCACTTGGTCTATCATATAATTGATGCTCTGGTTACCATATTGCCATATAGATTATTCTGCTGTCCTAATGTTTTTGTCATTACTAATTCCAGCACACAGATTCATCACCACATTAACATCTCTAAATATCTGCCTGTCTTTTATAGATATGCTATCTATCTGCCTGCTTGTCTCCCTGGATATTAAAAACGGTCTTGCCTATTTTTAGTTTGCTCATCCTCATATCTTAAAAGTAAATTCCTTTCCTTACATATGTTCTTCCATTCCTATGTCTACCACCCTTATTTGGCTGTTCCACCCTCATTCATTTTTATGTTTGCACCTAAAGTAAGCTTTTTTTTTCCCGACAAAGATGTTATTTTCATAACAAAGTCAATTATCGTCACCTTTTCTCAGGCTCTATTCCATTTTATCACCATAATACAAAACTCTTTGCAAAAAATTCAGTTATGACTATTCACAAATAATCCCTACTATTTATTTCTCTTCATTGAGTTCCCCTTTCCACAGTAACTATATACTATGTACATGTCAACCCCCCACATGGCAACTATTTTCTTTATACTTCCTCATCTCTTTCTCTCTCTTGACTTCTCATTGTATAGCCATTTCTCTTTCTTTCATGTAATTCTATGCTATTCTCCTTATATTTAAAAATCACAGAGTTATTCTACTACTAAATTTATTTGGTTAAATACTGAGGGCGTATTTCAAATATGATACTTTTAATATTATTTTCACTGTTTCAAAGAATATAGTGCTGTGAAATGCAGCAACTTATCTTATGATATATTATTGTGCATCTGAATATTATATAATTTTTGTTTTTATCTGCTGTAAGATTGTAATTTATCAGAGCTTTTCTTCTCGGGTCTCCACTGAAAATGGGCCACTGGCTCAGTTGGACCAACCCGGTTAGCAAATGTCAAATAAATAAAATAAATAAAAATAACCACTTTACTAATCCCTGATTGTTGCCATTGTCTTGAATTTCTCTAATGATTGTTGCCACCCTTACTTCAAACAGTATAATTTAGAAAGCTTTGCTGCATTCTGGTAAGCAAGATTTTGTGATGGGTGTACACAGGTAGTGTTAGTGCAATTCAGAAAACTCAGCTATAAAATCTGGCCAGGCCAAATAATGTGGTCAGCCATGTTTTATGCTTATTACCATATAATGATGTGCCATGTATGTTAATGAGGAAAATCAAGATGGCAAAATGATTCAGACATATTTAAATTGTATGGTGAGATGTTGTGCTGGCCTAAGATTTGAACTTGGTCATATGCGTAAATAACCAAATATAATTGAAGCTGCTGCAACCACTGTAAACATGCTTCTTTGGGAATCTCTGATTGTAGCCGATTCATCCAATATTGAGTGATGTTTCCCATAGAAGCACCGGGACATCTAACCAGGAGTAATATTTTTATGCACTCCATGACACTGACATTATGGACCAGTACTGTGTGTAGAAGACACCCTACAGAAAATTGTGGACATGCGTTGGCCATGTCTGCAGACCCATGAGAGTTGTGGAGCACCTATCCTAATGTATATCCTTGTGGATACAAAGGTATTTGTGACTTTACATATATTAGCTACAGGGACCTTTTAATGACCTACTGTGGACACAATGGGGGGAACATCTGGCCTCTGTTTTGTGTACTCCATCAGTTCCTTGGCACCATGCTTCAAAATGATGGGGAACCTATTTGGTTACCAGATATCCCAGTGGAGAATCTAAACCCCATAAGGGAGTTCTTATATAACCTCTATTTCTGAGGTACTAGAGACCATAGACTTGCGGCCACATTGGAATAAAGTCTTCACTTGATGAACTGGGATGGAGGTACATGAAATACAAAGGGTATCACTACATCAACTGTCATGTGGTTTGCAATGTACAGGGTTTGTCTACAATATGTGTGTATGCCGTACAGGAAGTTTTCAGAATTATAGCACACATGTGACATTTATCAATGGTTTTGAGGAGTGAATTCCAAAGAAGCACCATGTGGGTGATTCTAGATATGCCCTAGAACACTGGCTCATAACACCCATCAGAAATCCACACAACCGGACTAGGTGTACAGACATGCACTGTCTCAAATAAGAAATATTACAGACCATCTGCATGGGCTGTTGAAGTCATGCGTTCACTAATGCGAATACAACCAGTAGTGCACTGAAATATGAGCACACCACATGTGCCAGAATACTGACCAAGTGTACTGGGTTACATAATGTAATAGGTAGGAAGCAGTTGCAGCACAGTGACCTTTTACAGAGCCAGCAGTCCTTGCTCAAGGGGCAGTCCCAGCTGAGACAGATGTAGAGTCAAAGAATGAGCAAAAGCATGGGATTGCCATTTCACATGGAGGTGGGTTTTGTGCACTGTGGCACTAACAAAGAGGCAATGCATTGCACATAGCTTTACAGCACAACTACGCAAGACTTAAGCAGATGCACTATAGTAAAAATGATGCATGCATAAGTACCAGACTTGGCTTACACATGCGTAGGCTGGCCACACTGTGCATCAGATATAGGCAACCCAAGTAACAGTTTGCAAAGTTCAGGGCACAGTCATCATCAGTTGTACCGGTGGACAAGAGAGTATAGGAGTCCATGTCTTTCACAGGGAAGTGTGTGAGTGTTAGTACTGAGGTGTAGCAAAAGGGAACTAGATTGAGGGTAGAATTGATGTAAAGAGCCAGGGCCAGTGAATGTGTGTGATGTGCTGAGGACTGTGGTGGTGGTGTATGTGTGTGTGTGTGTGTGTGTGTGTGTGTGTGTGTGTGTGTGTGTGTGTGTGTGTGTGTCTGTGCTAGCAGAGGTGCCAGCATGGTGATGCCCATTGCTTGGCAGAAACACCTCCTGAATCTATGTTATAGTGGAAGTGATATCAGTATGGAAGTAGATTCTCACCATGCTCATCTTGACTACCATCTGTGAATGTAGCAGATGACTAGTCATGGGAACAAGCACAGACTGGTTCAATCTATCCAGTGAATCACACATACATGTCAAGCACTATTGTATGTCTGCATACAAAGCTTGGATCACCCTCACTATCTCTGCCATGGCTGTGCTAGCACTGCAGATAAACTAGGTGCCAGCTACTGATGCACCAATCCCTGAGGCAGGATGGTAACCATTCCTCCAAAGACCACCATTACTAATCCCCCTGTGTAGATCTCTCCTGCCCAAGAGTGCTTGAGGCAGTGCGAACATCTCTGAATTTGAGGGCTGCAGCACTTCCCCAATCTACATCACTGTACCCCATCAGCTTCAGCTTTGGTTGTGTCTCCTGGGTATCTGTAGGTATAGAGACTGCATGCATATTCTAAGTATGAAATGTGGGGATCGCACCTGTCACACTGCACCCTCTGACTATACCAGATCATCTTTGCCATCATCATCAGCGGCAAGAGATGCACCAATATCAGACAAGAGCAGTTACACAATACTACTGCTGGATAATGATGCACCTGCAAATGCACCAAAGCAAAAACATACACAATGAAACTAAAACCAAGTACCATAACTACACAGGCACTGATATCTTTGCAGCTATGAAAATATAATGATGATGATTAATACTCCTGGCCATACCTTTCACTAATGGATGTGGAACTTGGTTCCTCGATGTACCTGCATATCATAGGTCAGAAAGATATTATAAACGTTATTGTGACTATAAGGTAAGGGACACTGGCAGCTACTCCAATATAGGGCTGCATACTGAGGTAACTGCAGCTCTGCCCCAGTATCCAACATCACACGGTGGGACTCTGTGAAGTGGTACCACATTTATATGAGGCCAGGAACTCCTCAATCTCTGTAAGGGCTGGTTTGGCAGATGGCCCACCACCTGATGCCCTTCATTCCTGTGCCAAGCACTCTGCTGTGTGGGTGGCAGCGTGGATCATATATTTTCCTTATTGTGGTCCATATCATAACTGCGATCCTGACCACTGAGAGCATTAAAATTGCTGACAGTGTCATGATAGACATGGTCGTAGATGAACTGAAGAATGGAATGGACTGCAAAGAGCTGTTTACCATGATGGGGACAGAGAACATCTAGTACTAGCTCATTCTCAAGGTTAGAAAATCTAGGTCTGTGAGTGGAAACACCAGCAGATGGACTACCTTTCTTCTGTACCTTTGTTTTAGGCACTGACTGTTGGCTTGGAAAACAGTGAAATTACCAGTTGTGGTGCTGCATGGGCCTTAAAAATCCTTACACTATCATACTAGGCTATCAAGTATGCTATAGCTAAGGCTAACAGTTAGTATCTGTATCTTCCAACAATGTTTAAGTAAATGTCAGGCATGCACGTGTCCTGAGCACAGTGAGAAACAAGGCTTCTAATTACACTTGTATCTTATTACAATTCTCCTCTGGGCATGATGGTTATGCTAATGTGGGGTCATCTACTTTTTGTCTCTGAATCATTCAATCTGTATGATGAGTACATCTGATAAACACTATGCATATTACTACACAACGTCATGTTCTGTGCACATGGAAGCCATTTAGGTTAGGATGGACAGCAATGTTATACCAAAATTAACCATCTGAAGATGGAGGTGCTGCAGAGCATGTAGTTTCAACAGGAGGCAGAAATGACTGCTGTCACGTTTCACACCTTAATGTGTTACTGGAACTATAATAATACATTATCTATAGTTTATTGTTTTGTCATCCATCATGTGCATGACATGCCCATTTGAAACACATCATTACATAGAAGATGGGATATGTGAATACTGTTTTGCCCACCAGTTCTCTGCCATTTTTCCTGATATCTTTAAGGTGAGACATTATAGCCAGAAAGGGGAGAATGGTTCTTCTTTTAAATCATAGATGTATGAATTCTAAGGACGATTCCAAGAATATTTTTTTTGGACATCCTCCATAAGCAGTGCAGCTGGAGGCTCATGTAGGAAGGCTATATCATGTCACAAGACAAGGCTAATTCCTGGAATATTTTGGCCAAGGCTGTTATGTGTGTTACTGGCATCCAACGCATGGTGAAACAGTATTTGACAATTGGAAGATGAAGTCAAGATATAGGCATAACCTCAGTACTGCATGTGTAAACATCTTTTGCTGAACAAATAACATTGCCACTGTCTGCCACCATTCAGTGTGCCAATATGACATTTTATATCTGTACTCCCTATAGAGATTGAAAGAAATAGACAGATGCATGCTGTCATAAAAATTGACCCTGTTTTCATATTAGCAGTTGTATGCATTAAAATAGTTATGTTAAAGTTTTATACAGTAATGCCACATAGGTTTATAGGTGTGTTCATAGGTTCATAGGTTCATAGGCAGGTACTAGGCTATTGGCCCTAGGGTCTATATAAGCCTAGCCAAAAAAAAATGTACCCTGGCTTTCGCCACCCAAGAAAATTATTTTCCTAGGATCCTGTCGAGCAAAGCCACAGAAGTGATCCCTGGGGTGAATTTCCCATTTCCCATCCAATCATCAAGATTTTTCTTGAAGAGTGCTAATGAGGAGCTCTGTTTGACATAGATAGGTAGTCTGTTCCAGAGTATGGGAAGTCTCTGGGACAGTAATCTATCCCTCCAGCATGTTCTGTTTATTGTGGTAACAAGGTTTAGGTCCCTAGAGCGTGTAGCTCGGAGGGATTGGGATTTCTTTAAGTGGAGCATGTCCAACAGCTCTGGGTTTGACATAGCTTTGTATGTTAGGCATAGATCACCCCTGAGCAGGCGATATGTGATGGAGTAAAGCTGTAGTTTTTTGAGACGGTCTGCGTAGGGCATCTGTTTGAGGCCAGTAATCCTCTTTGTGAGATATTTCTGTGGTCTTTCCAGTTGTTGTACATGCCTTGTGAGATACATACCAAAAGGGGCATTGTACTCTATAATGGGTCTAATGAGTGATGAGTAGAGGGGAACAATGACCTCTTTTTTTCTGGATGAGAATCCTTTTGTGATGAGATGAGCCATGTAGAAGGATTTCCTGACCACTGTAGTGATGTGATTATCAAAGGAGAGACTATTGTCCACCTGTGTCCCAAGGTCTCATCACATTTTCAGCATTAAGTAGAATACCAGCTATGTGGTAGTTCATATGTACAGAGTTTTTACCAAAGGGGATGACAATACACTTTTTGGCATTGAGCTTCAGGTCATGGCTTTGAAACCAGATATCTGTCTCAGTGAGGCCCTTTTGTAGTTTGTCCACATCGTTAGGAGTTTCGATTATGGCTCCTAGTTTGCAGTCATCTGCAAACTTTGTTAGCCAAAGACCTTCTGTGTTAGCCTGCACTTCAGAGAAGTAGATACCAAACAGGAGAGGACCCAGGACTGAACCCTGTGGTACTCCACTTGTCACTGGACTGAAGTCGGATTTGGAATCCGCTACTTTCACAGTGTGGGTTCTGTCTGTGAGCCAGTTGGCAAACCCAACTTGTGATATAGGGATTTATACGTAGTTTAGTGAGCTTATCTATAATCCCAGAGTGGGGGATGGTGTTGAAAGCCTTGGCAAGATCTAGATAAGCTGTGTGAACCATTTTTCCCTCATCTATGGCTTTGGTGACTGCTTCAAAGAAGTCAATCAGGATTAGGAGACATGATCTGCCTTTTACAAATCTAAACTGGGTAGGGTCCAGAGTTTGGAGATTACCAATGTCTTTGTTTATGAGTTCCATGATGATACGTTCCATGGCCTTGCAGACCAGGCTCGTCAGGCTAATGGGGCGGTAGTTCCTGGGGTCCGTCGTGGCTCCACCTTTGTAGAGTGGGATAACTGTTGCAGTGCGCCATTCAGTGTGTACAAAGCCTGAGGTGAGGCTATGATTGAACATGGTACTTAGGTAGGGTGCCAGTTCATTCTGTAGTTCGTGTAGAATGCAGCCTGGGATATTGTCAGGACCCATGGATGCTGTGTTCTTGGCTTTGGAGAGTGTGTTTTTTACCTGTGCAGCCATGATTATAGGAACTTTGCATTCTTCCGTTATAGAGATGGGCCCTCTAGGGGGTGAGAGGGGGGTAAAGTTAGCACTGAACCTATCTGCTAGGATGTTGGCAATATCAATTGGTTCTGTATATATAGCGCCATTGTGCTGTAACTCAGAGCATTTCTGAGTGTTCCCATTGAGATTCTTGACATAGCTATAGAATGCTTTGTGGTTGTCTTTAGAGTCAGTGGCAATTTTATTTTCGTAACTAGCTTTGGAGGATTTTATGAGGGATCTCAGCTTCTTACTGAGGTTGACCAGGGAGTTCCTCCAGTCATGGGATTTTACTCTTTTTTGCAACAGTTTCTTTCTTCTGTTGTAGAGTTTGTTTATGGCAGAGGACCACCAGATTGGCTTCCTTTTTTTGGAGGATAACATCTTGGTTCTATTAGGGATAGCATGATCCATGCACTCGTGTAAGTGCTTTTAAAGTGCATTTGTGTAGGATTCAGCAGTCATACCTCTATTGTCTATCTGCATGGGTGTCGTGAAGTTTGCCACTTCTGTCTTAAGAAGTGTGAAGTTGGCTTTGGAGAAGTTTTTTTAAGATGGTTTTCCTAACTGGGGGTGGGGGTGGGATGTGGATCTCTAGGCTGATTAACTTGTGGTCGGATCTGACCAACAAGGAATTGACCTCTGGTGTGGAACACCGGTTTCCCATGTTGGTAATGACCAGGTCTAGGATATTGCTGCCCCTGGTGGGGGTGTGAATAAGTTGATCCAAGGCATTGGAATTTATGAATTAGAAAATGTTGAGCAAAAGAGTTGGTACATGAGTAGTTTTCCCAGTTAATGGTGGGTTAGTTTAAATTGCCCATTATTAGGGTGTTGGGTTGTACCCTAATACTTTCCAGTGTATCAAGAAATGAGGAGTGGGAATCCTGGGGCATGGTGGGGGGTCTGTAGCAAGCTACAATTTGGATTGCGGTCTTGCCCAGACTTAGTTGCACTTGGATAATCTCAGTTGCATTATGCTGTGCAACTAGCCTGGAGGTATGGATATCCTTAATGAATATGGACACGCCTCCGCCTTTAGTGCTTCATTCTGGGTTAGCTGGCCGAAAGGTGTGGTATGAATTGTAGCCTGGTAATGCAGGGGCGCTCTCTGGAGCTTTGAACCAGGTCTGTGTCACTGCACAGATGTCAATGTTCTCCATTTAAATGAGTGCCTCGAGTGAGTGCATTTTGAGGTTTAGACTTCTAGCATTGAGTAGCATTACCCTCAGATTTTGCTTGCTTGTACCTGTTACGGTGGTGACTTTGTCATTTGAACTTTGCCTAAAAAAGGCACTATAAGGGTGGCTAATATCCACTGGTGCCTTTTTAAGCCTGGACACGCATCTCAAATCTCTGACAAGTTCTGGTACTCTTGATAAGTGTAAGCAGGGACTTGGCAGATTCAAAATTTACAGGAAGGGGACTGGGATATTAATCACCGTGTCTGTGTCCATTAAAGACATATCGGATGGTGCAGTGGTGCAGCTGTAGCATTGTTGCTTCACAACAAGTTGCTCTCCAGTTCAGTTGTCAGCTGGAGTGCCTTCTGTGTGGAGTCTGCATGTCCTGCCTGTGTTTGTGTTGGTTTCCTCCGGGTGCTTCAGTTTCCACCCATGTTGCAAAGACATATATGGAGTATTTCTCCCAGGCCTCCACTGAAAATTGGCTTTGTTCCAAGTCAGATTTTCATGCTAAACAAATGTTAAATAAATTAAATAAACATAGCTGCCAAATCACTGATGAATGCCCTGCTCCCCATTTAATAGGGGAAGGAGGATTGGCATAATGATTAATATCTTCATCTCATAAAATTGTCTAAGTTACAATTGAATTTGGTTAGAGAAGAACTCTGCATCACATAGATGGGGAGCCTGTTCCAGAGAACGGGTTGTCTTTGGGTTTCATTTCTGTCTTTCCAGCAGTCCTATTTATATTACAGGCAAATTTTAAATCTTTAGAAAATATAATTCTCATGATGTTTGTCTCATGGCTATGCAAGAGTTCCATCAAGGTGGAGTCTGACAGTGTCATGTATGCTTGGCATAGATCTCCATTCAACAGCCTTTAGGAGACAGAATACAGGGATACCGTTTTGAGGTGGTCTTCATAGGTCGTGTTAGTTGTGCCCTTTATTCTTTTAGAGAAGAACTTCTGTGGACATTCCAATTGTTGGATGTGCCTGGTTAGATACATATCAAAGGTAGCATTGTGCTCAATGCTAGGTCTGATAAATGCAGAACAGAGTGAAACAATTACTTCTTTGGATCTAGATGCCATAGCTTTGTTCATACATTGTATAATAATTTCCTCACTAACATAGACATGTAATGATCAAAGTCTAGATGTCTATGTGTTGGGTGTGTTGCCAATATGATACTTACCAGGGGTGAATGACTTCCAGAAGGATACTATTATGCATTTTTTGGCATTTAGTTTTAACCCATTGCTCTAACACAAGTTATTTGTCTGTGTCAGCCCTTTCTGGAGTGCATTAGTGTCAGTGGGGTATTCTATGACTGCTTCTTATTTACAATCATCTGCAAATTTGGTCAGCAGTGGCCTTTGACATTGACTTTAGAGAAGTAGATGTTAAAAAGGAGTGTTCCCAGGAACTATACCTGAGGGACTCCACTTGTGAATGTTGTCTTTGTAGAAGTGGATTCCCTAATTCTAACTTCATGGCTTCTTGCTGTGAGCCAGCTGAATATCCAACTTGGTGACATATGGTTTTATACCAAACCTCTTGAGTTTCTCAACAATGCCATAGTGGGGTGTTGGGGCAGATGTCTTGACCAGGTCAAGGTTGGCAGTTTGAATCATTTTGCTCTAACCTACTGCTTTAGAGACCTTTTCAAATAAATACACCAGGTTGAGCAGGCATGCCTGCCCTTGAAAAATCAAACTGAATTGGGTCCAGTTTCTGGAGGTTCATTTCCATGATAACTCTTTCCATGGCTTTGCACATGAGACTAGTGAGGCTTATGTGTCTGTAGTTTTCATGGACTGTAGATGGCCTATCTTTGTGCAGAGGAATGGTGGTTGCCATTGTCTTTCTTGAGGTACAAAGCTTATTTGGATGATACAGTTAAAGTTTCCAGAGGACATGATATGTAATGTTGCACGCTATTCTGAAGGCAGCCTGGCTTATTGTCTGGGCCCAGAGATGCAGTGTTTTTGGCCTAAGAGGGAGCATTGAGGACCTGTTCACTAGTGATAGTAGGGGGAGTTGTATTTGATGCCATTTACTGAGAGGAGGTTCAGAGGGAGAGAGCTGTAAAGTTAGAAGTGAATTTGCCTGACAATCATTTTGCTATATCTTCTGGTTCAGTATAAGTGGCTTCATTAACAATGAGCTCTGCACAGAATTGTGTATTGATATTTAGGTTGTGGACAGAGATAAAGAATGCCTTTTGGATGACCTTGGCCTAAGAGATCAAATTTACCTTAAATTTGGCTTTGGTAGATTTTATTTGTTCTCTGAGTTGTTTGTTTAGTTTGTTGAGCGCACATTTATCCTGATGGTTCATAGGTTCATAAGTTCATAGGTAGGTATGAGGCTATCAGCCATAGGGCCTATACAATCCTAGCCAAAAAGGTACCCTGGCTTTCGCCACCCAAGAACATTATTTTGCTGTGCCCCTGTTGAGCAGAGCCACAGAGGTGATCCCCAGAGTGAATTTCCTAATTCCCATCCAGTCATCAAGATTTTTCTTGAAGCGTGCTAATGAGAAGCTTTGTTTGATATAGATAGGTAGTTTATTCCAGAGTATGGGAAGTCGCTGGGACAGGAATCTATCCCTCCAGCATGTTCTGTTTATTGTGGTGACAAGATTTAGGTTCCTAGAGCGTGTAGCTCAGAGGGATTGGGATTTCTTTAAGTGGAGCATGTCCAACAGCTTTGGGTTTGACATAGCTTTGTATGTTAGGCAGAGATCACCTCTGAGTATGCGATATGCGATGGAGTAAAGCTGGAGTTTTTTGAGATGGTCTGCGTAGGGCATCTGTTTGAAGCCAGTAATCCACTTTGTGAGGTATTTCTGCAGCCTTTCCAGTTGTTGGAGATGTCTTGTGAGGTATACAAAAAGAAAACGCTGTATAATACAAAAAAATCCCAAGACAGCAAACCAGTCTAGAAGCCACCACCGTTCAAAACAAACTCAGCTCACAATGAGGTATCAAAATCCAACAGGTTTAATGACTCCACGAAAGAAAGCACTAACGCCACAATAAGTTGCACAAACACGTTTTCATTGATAAAACGACTTCATCAGACAAATCCATGAATCATACTCCACATTAAATACACAGTAAATTGGCAATTAATTGCAGCAATAAAATAATCAAACAATCATACCTTAAAACTACTGGTTACATATTTAAAGCCACATACTGCTACTTATACATTGTAGGTATACCTTGAATAAAAATAATAGTGTTTTACAATTATACCAAATAATGTTAAGTAACAGATGATATGTTATGCAAAAAATGTTGTATTGTATATAAAATATTTCTTACAAAAACTAATAAATCAACTAAAAATCAACTAAAAACATTTTTTATTTTATAATATAAATTAAATTGTATGGTGTAACTTAGTGTATATTAAGACCAAAATGGGTTGGTTTGTTTAATTAGTTAAGAATAATAAAAATATAAATTGTATATATATATATATATATATATATATATATATATATATATATATATATATAAATATATATCGTAGTACTATTATATTCTTCCTGACTTGAGTTTAAGGTAGGGTACTATAGAAATAGAGTCATTTATACCCGGATATTTGTTGGATTCTAAGAAAATCTGCCAAAAAGTCTCTCTATGGGCTAATCTAGCCTCCCAGGGTCCATCCCGAATATCCTTGGGAACAGATTCTATTACAAAAAACAAAACTCTGGCTCCCTCACATAAAAGTGAATGTCTGTATAGTGCGTTCTTGGTGTTAAATCTGCCCATTTCATATTGGTGTTCATATATACGGCGCTTTAACTGTCTTTCGGTTTTACCGATATAAAAAGCCTGACAGGACTGACAGACTGACAGGTATACAACTCCTGTAGAGAGACAATTGGAATATTCCAAGGCCTTTATAACTCTCTTCCTACTCTCCAAATACACATGATCATTGTGGATTATATATTTACATGAAGTGCAGTGACCACATTTATAGGTCCCTTTTCTCTGTCTATAAGTTCTTACTGTTTGGTCATTTTGTTCCAAAACCCTCTTGATGTTAAAACCTCTCCTAAAAACTGTTTTCAAACTTTTGCCCCTAAAATTACTCAGGTCAGTTAAATCTTGAAATTGTCGCCATTCTTTTTCTATAATGCTCCTGATATGTCCTGCATTAGCGCTATAGTCAGTAATAAAGGCAAAATTGCTAGGAAAAACACCCCCAACATCTACATGGGTTTGACTGTGGGCTTCACTGGTAACCCTACCTAATATAGGACCAAATCTACTGGTTCTAGCTGCCTCCACTTCCTCCCTTACAGATTGAATCATACCAATAGGGTACCCCCTATCCAAAAACAAGGAAGTTATTTTGTCACATTCATACCCAAATTGTAGATCATCTGAAGTCATACGGGAAATTCTAACATATTGTCCTTTTAGAATTCCCCTTTTTTGAAATATGGGGTGTGAACTTTGATAATGAACATAACTATTAGAGAATGTAGGCTTCCTGTACATACAGGACCTGACCCCATCCCCATCTTTCGTGAGGGTCACGTCCAAGTAATTGACACTATTGTAGGATATCTGATGGGTGAACTTGAAAAATGTAGTAGAGCCGTTGATGTAAGTAATAAAATCTTCTATACGATGAATAGGCCCAACCCAAAAAATACAAATGTCATCTAAAAACCTACAATAATGGTTCCAATAAATCGAAAATTCACTGTTAAAGACAAATTTCTTCTCCCAAATAGATAATATTATGTCTGCATATATGGGAGCACAATTGGCTCCCATAGAAACACCGGTGATCTGTTGGAAATATTCTCCAGAAAAAAAGAGAAAGTTATTATGTAGAACCAACCCCAAAAGTCCGGTTATCATGTGTACATCATTACCTGTAACACCTGGGCATGCTCATAAAGCTTCTTCCATCCATAATAAACCAATGTCAGATGGAGTAACTGAAAAAAGATCTACCACGTCTATGGTAAGAAATGTAACTTCAGTGTTGAAAAGATCTTTGGTCACCCCACGAAGAAAAGCCCATGAATCCTTGAGAATATAATCATGTCTCCCCCATAGTTGTTTGTTTCCAGTCCAAAAATTTTGAAATGTTATGTATTTTAGACCCTTGTGCTGCCACAATAGGTCTCATGGGTGGGTCTAATAGATTTTTATGAATCTTGGGCACGCCAAACAGGGTGGGTACTCTAGGATTCAAATTTTCAAGGTATGAAAAAATGTCCATCTCAATGACTTCCTGGTCTAGCAAATCTTTAATGGCCAAATCAATCTTTTTATATGGTAAATTTATCTCATTAATAGAAGCCAAAGTATATTTGGAGTAATCATGCAAAAGATTGTACATTTTAGCTTCATACAAGTTCTGGCCCATTAAAACTGTACCCCCACCCTTGTCCGGTTCCATAACCCTAATGGAAAAATTATGACTCAAATCCTGCAATAAAGAATTCTCTTCTGGGCTTAAATTGGCTACATGTTTAGCCTTGTTAAGTTCTTTTCTGAGTTGATGCTCCATCCTATTTTCTAAATTCTTAAGTTGGGGGTGTAATGGGGGGTTAAATGCACTGGACTTTCTTAAATGTAAACTGGCATCCCCTGAGGTCTCCCCGAACAAGTTTTCCAGATTTAACTTGTGTATGAGCAATTTCAAATCAAGAATAGTATGTGCTATACTGCTACATCTACTGGGGACAGACTTGAATCCTTTCATGAATAAGTCAAAACAATGGTCAGTAACCAGGAAATCACTATAATTATAAATGTAATAGTGATCTTTAGAATACATAAAAAAATCACCTATTTTAGTTTCTATAATGTTATTATTAACTACCATTCCTGTTTCCTGTTCTTTCTCCATCCCCTGTTTTGCCCCCGAGGAGACAACGCTTGTGGTGGGTGAACCCCCAATGATGGGTACCCCTGTTGGCGAATCCGTTCTGACCTCCTGGGTAAAAAATCTACCTCATTCCCCTCCATTGGTTGTTGATTATCAACAAAAACCTCCGTGTCATGTCCCTCTTGAATAAGTGGCTCGGTTTCACCCCTAAAGGAATTATACCTAGCCTGGTTAACATGTGTGTTACGCCTATAGTATGGTGGATTTGGGTACTGTCTACCATCCTGGTACTCTTTGATTTCCCTATTAAGTTTCTTGTATTTACGGTTTAAAATGGTATTACAATGCTGATCCACCTCCTTTCTGATGTCATAATATTTAAGCTTTTCAGCTTCATGGTTAAACAATAAATCAGTGGTTACACTTTCATTATACTTGAAAATGTCAGCTTGCAAACATTCAATTTCTTTTACGTTCTTCTTAATAATAGCCTTAACAACTTCTAACCCACATTGGTCAAAAGCTTTTATTAAGTCCATGTGAAAATCACTGCCAGGTACAACCTGGTTAGGGTATTTATATACCTGCAGTCCCTTAGGGACTATACTTTTCTTAAGACATTCTTTTAAATATATGTTGTCCAGTTCCAGGGTTTTGTACCTGTTTAAGGCATTCTCTAGGGAGCATAGAGACTCCTTGAATGTGCGGGTGTCCTCTGTAACTTGGGTTCCCTCCTGGCTAAAACAAAATTTAGGTTTGGAGTTGAACCAGTCCTGGAACGTTGATAATGGTGTAATAATCCTTCCCTGGGTGTTCGAAGGAATATCTGATGCAGTTTGAATATTTTCACATAAAACTGTAGGCGTACGCCGAAAATCAGTCCCAACAGAAGATTCAGCAGCTTCCAAAGAGTTTACGTGGATTGCACCATTAGGACTATTAACCACAGGGGGAACTGCCGAAGATTTGGTAACAGCCTTAATAACCTCCCGTTGTTCTAAAACTAGGCTGTTAATACCTTGATTTAAAGGAGTTAATAAATTGATGAGGAGAGTCAATTGACCCGTGAGCTGTCGCAGTTCATCTGTTTCGGACCTGTGAGGATTGCCATTGCCCATGCCATGGCCATCACCGGAGGTGGAAGATCCCGAACTGGCTTCCATACCAGATATATAAAAAGAAAACGCTGTATAATACAAAAAAATCTCAAGACAGCAAACCAGTCTAGAAGCCACCACCGTTCAAAACAAACTCAGCTCACAATGAGGTATCAAAATCCAACAGGTTTAATGACTCCACGAAAGAAAGCACTAACGCCACAATAAGTTGCACAAACACGTTTTCATCGATAAAACGACTTCATCAGACAAATCCATGAATCATACTCCACTTTAAATACACAGTAAATTGACAATTAATTGCAGCAATAAAATAATCAAACAATCATACCTTAAAACTACTGGTTACATATTTAAAGCCACATACTGCTACTTATACATTGTAGGTATACCTTGAATAAAAATAATAGTGTTTTACAATTATACCAAATAATGTTAAGTAACAGATGATATGTTATGCAAAAAATGTTGTATTGTATATAAAACATTTCTTACAAAAACTAATAAATCAACTAAAAATCAACTAAAAACATTTTTTATTTTATAATATAAATTAAATTGTATGGTGTAACTTAGTGTATATTAAGACCAAAATGGGTTTGTTTAATTAGTTAAGAATAATAAAAATATAAATTGTATATATATATATATATATATATATATATATATATATATATATATATATATATATCATAGTACTATTATATTCTTCCTGACTTGAGTTTAAGGTAGGGTACTATAGAAATAGAGTCATTTATACCCGGAAATTTGTTGGATTCTTAGAAAATCTGCCAAAAAGTCTCTCTATGGGCTAATCTAGCCTCCCAGGGTCCACCCCGAATATCCTTGGGAACAGATTCTATTACAAAAAACAAAAATCTGGCTCCCTCACATAAAAGTGAATGTCTGTACAGTGCGTTCTTGGTGTTAAATCTGCCCATTTCCTATTGGTGTCCATATATACGGCGCTTTAACTGTCTTTCGGTTTTACCGATATAAAAAGCCTGACAGGACTGACAGACTGACAGGTATACAACTCCTGTAGAGAGACAATTGGAATATTCCAAGGCCTTTATAACTCTGTTCCTACTCTCCAAATACACATGATCATTGTAGATTATATATTTACATGAAGTGCAGTGACCACATTTATAGGTCCCTTTTCTCTGTCTATAAGTTCTTACTGTTTGGTCATTTTGTTCCAAAACCCTCTTGATGTTAAAACCTCTCCTAAAAACTGTTTTCAAACTTTTGCCCCTAAGATTACTCAGGTCAGTTAAATATTGAAATTGTCACCATTCTTTTTCTATAATGCTCCTGATATGTCCTGCATTAGCGCTATAGTCAGTAATAAAGGCAAAATTGCTAGGAAAAACACCCCCAACATCTACATGGGTTTGACTGTGGGCTTCACTGGTAACCCTACCTAATATAGGACCAAATCTACTGGTTCTAGCTGCCTCCATTTCCTCCCTTACAGATTGAATCATACCAATAGGGTACCCCCTATCCAAAAACAAGGAAGTTATTTTGTCACATTCATACCCAAATTGTAGATCATCTGAAGTCATACGGGAAATTCTAACATATTGTCCTTTTAGAATTCCCCTTTTTTGAAATCTGGGGTGTGAACTTTGATAATGAACATAACTATTAGAGAATGTAGGCTTCCTGTATATACAGGACCTGACCCCATCCCCATCTTTCGTGAGGGTCACGTCCAAGTAATTGACACTATTGTAGGATATCTGATGGGTGAACTTTAAAAATGTAGTAGAACCGTTGATGTAAGTAATAAAATCTTCTATACGATGAACAGGCCCAACCCAAAAAATACAAATGTCATCTAAAAACCTACAATAATGGTTCCAATAAATCGAAAATTCACTGTTAAAGACAAATTTCTTCTCCCAAATAGATAATATTATGTCTGCATATATGGGAGTACAATTGGCTCCCAGAGAAACACTGGAGATCTGTTGGAAATATTCTCCAGAAAAAAAGAGAAAGTTATTATGTAGAACCAACCCCAAAAGTTTGGTTATCATGTGTACATCATTACCTGTAACACCTGGGCATGTTCTGTTTATTGTGGTGACAAGATTTAGGCCCCTAGAGCGTGTAGCTCAGAGGGATTGGGATTTCTTTAAGTGGAGCATGTCCAACAGCTTTGGGTTTGACATAGCTTTGTATGTTAGGCAGAGATCACCTCTGAGTATGCGATATGCGATGGAGTAAAGCTGGAGTTTTTTGAGATGGTCTGCGTAGGGCATCTGTTTGAAGCCAGTAATCCATTTTGTGAGCTATTTCTGCAGCCTTTCCAGTTGTTGGAGATGTCTTGTGGTACAGACCAAAAGGGGAATTGTAGTCTATAATGGGTCTAATGAGTGATGAGTAGAGGGGAACAATGACCTCTTTTTTCCTGGATGAGAAACCTTTTGTGATAAAGTATGCCATGTAGAAGGATTTCCTGACTACTATGGCAATGTGATTATCAAAGGAGAGACTACTGTCCACCTGTGTCCCAAGGTCTCTTATCACACTTTTACTGTTAAGTAGACTACCACCTATGTGGTAGCCCATGGGTACTGAGTTTTTATCAAAGGGGATGACAATGCACTTTTTGGCATTGAGCTTTAGGCCATGGCTTTGACACCAGGCATCTGTCTCAGTGAGGCCCTTTCATTAGCCAAAGACATTCTGTGTTAGCCTGTACTTCAGAAAAGTAGACACCAAACAGGAGAGGACCCAGGACTGAACCCTGTGGTACTCCACTTGTCACTGGTCTGAAGTCAGATTTGGAGTCTGCTACTTTCACAGTGTTGGTTCTGTCAGTGAGACAGTTGGCAACCCATCTTGTGACATAGGAATTTATACCTAGTTTAGTGAGTTTATGTATAATTCCAGAGTGGGGGATGGTGTCAAAAGTCTTGGCGAGATCTAGATAGGCTGTGTGAACCATCTTACCCTCGTCTGCGACTTTGGTGACTTCTTCAAAGAAGTCAGCCAGGTTTAGGAGACATGATCTGCCTTTTAAAAACCCGAACTGGGTGGGGTCCAGAGTTTGGAGATTACCAATGTTTTTGTTTATAAGTTCCATGATGATACGTTCCATGGCCTTGCAGACCAGGCTCATTAGGCTAATGGGGCACTAGTTCCTGGGGTCCATGTTGGCTCCTCTTTTGTGGAGTGGGATAACCATCGCTGTGCACCATTCAGTGGGCAGAAAGCCTGAGGTGAGGTAATGATTGAACATGGTGCTTAGGTGGGGTGCCAGTGCATTCTGTAGTTCATGAAGAACACAGCCTGGGATGCTGCCAGGTCCCATGGATGCTGTGTTCTTGGCTTTTGAGAGTGTGTTTTTTACCTGTGCAGCCATGATTACAGGAATTACTTTGCATTCTTCCGGTATAGAGATGGGCCCTTTAGGGGGTGAAAGGATGGTAAAGTTAGCACTGAACCTATCTGCCTGGATGTTGGCAATATCAGTTGGTTCTGTATATTTAGTGCCATTGTGCTGTAACTCAGAGCAGATCTGAGTGTTGCCTTTGAGATTCTTGACATAACTATAGAATGCTTTGTGATTGTCTTTAGAATCAGTGGTGATTTTGTTTTCATAGCTAGCTTTGGAAGGTTTTATGAGGGATCTCAGCTTCTTACTGAGACTGACCAGGGAGTTCTTCCAGTCATGGGATTCTACTCTTTTTTGCAACAGTTTCTTTCTTTTGTTGTAGTTTGTTTATGGCAGGGGACCACCAGATTGGCTTCCTTTTTTTGGAGGATAGCATCTTGTTTCTGTTAGGGATAGCATGATCCATGTACTCGTGTAAGTGCTTATAAAGTGCATTTGTGTAGGATTCAGCAGTTGTACCTCTATTGTCGGTCTGCATGGGTGTCATGAAGTTTGCCACTTCTGTCTCAAGAAGTGTGAAGTTGACTTTGGAGAAATTTTTTATGGTGTTTTCCCTAAAGGGGGGTGGAGGCAGGATGTGGATGTCTAGATGGATTAGCTTGTGGTCGGATCTGACCAATGAGGAATTGACCTCTGCTGTATACACCGGTCGCCCATGTTGGTAATGACTAGGTCTAGGATATTGCTGCGCCTGGTGGGGGTGTGGATAAGTTGATCCAAGGTGTTGGAATTTATGAATTCCAGAAAACGTTGAGCAAAAGAGTTGGTACATGAGTTGTTTTCTCAGTTAATGGTGGGGTAGTTGAAATCACCCATTATTAGTGTGTTGGGTTGAACCCTAATATTTTCCAGTGTATCAAGAAATGAGGAGTGGAAATCCTGGGGCATGGTGGGGGATCTGTAGCTAGTTACAATTTGAATTTTGGTCTTGCCCAGAGTTAGTTGCACTTGGATAATCTCGGATACATTATGCTGAGCAACTAGCCTGGAGTTGTGGATATCCTTCATGAATATGGACATGTCTCCACCTTTAGTGTTTTGGTCCAGGTTAGGTGGCTGAAAGATGTGGTATGAATTATAGCCTGGCAATGCAGGGGTGCTCTCTGGAGCCTTGAACCAGGTCTCTGTCACTGCACAGATGTCGATGTTCTCCATTTTAAGGAGTGCCTCGAGTGAATGCATTTTGAGATTAAGACCTCTAGCATTGAGTAGCATTACCCTCAGATTTTGCTTGCTTGTACCTGTTACGGTGGTGAATTTGTCATTTGAAGCTTGACTAAAAAAGGCACTATAGGGGTGGCAAGAGCCTTAGCCAGTATCCAGAATCCCAAGGGTGACAGGTACAGGCCATCTCTGGCAAAGCATCATGGTCTGTCAATCATGTCATCCCAGGCAAACAGATAGTGGATCCCCTTAGAATGACACCAGATACTTAACCAATTGCTGACGGCAATCATTTTGTCCTTGTACTGTGGTATCATTCTGGGTGATGTCATGATGCTACTCATGACTAGGGTCATACCTGCCTGGGCTACAAGATCAAAGAGCTCCTCCATGTCTCTTTCATATAGTCCAGGGAGGTACATCTCAGGTCATTCACACCAACATGGACAATGACAGAGTCATATTTGTACTTGTTGTGGAGTGACCTGAGTGTGTGCGCTATGTGGCGGATCTTGGCACCTGACAGGCAGCTGACAGTAATTTTCTCCTTGTTTAGCTTGGTGAGTAGAACATTAGAGTGCCTGACTATAGAGTCACCTATGATTAGAGTGCTGGGTACATTGTTATTCCTTATGGGCTGTGGTTGAGTGGCACACTGAGTTTGTGGGCTATGTGTCATTTGGGTTGTGTTGGAGGGTGGAGGTTGCATGCATTTCTGCTTTGGAGGTCTCTGTTGCTTGAGCAGATTTTTATTGAGAGCCTCCATGAATGTAGGTGTGTGTTTTGTGTTGCTATGTGTGTGTTTTGGTAGTATAGGTTTTAAGGGACTATGTGATGAGTGTGGTGTGGTGCGTTTACCTTCTCCTCTTGACTGTCTAGTCCACTCTTGGGTAAAGAGAGCTTTTCTTCCAGTTTGGCTATATAAGTGCATCTATCACAGGTTGTAGTGTTGGCTGGTAGGAGGAGAAGGTTGTCTGTGTACATAAGGCAATTGCTGCATTGCCCCAAGATGCCCTGATTCATCAGGTAGACTGGAGAAAACACCGGGAGCTGACCATTAGACATGCCTGGATAGGTGCTTATTTATTAAGTACTAAAAACTGTTTACCTCTAGACAAGTGAGGAAAGTTGAGTGCTGTAGTAATTTGTAGCTTATTTAGTGCTTACAACGAGTTCTGATAAAGTTCTGAGCTCAAAGAAACAGATTTGAGTGTTAAAACTAAAAAAATGGCTAGTTCTAAGAGAAAATTTGAAGAGCAGGGTTTATGGTGCCAGGAATAGTTTAACCCTAGCTAAGCAGCAATGCATTACGTTTATTTTTTTTTTAATATAACAGTAGCAAATGAGCAAACTGAATTAAACAAATTAACCAATAAAAAGCTAAAAACTGAGCCCCGTTCCAGCAGTCTTTGATCAGACAAGTTCTAATTGCACACTCCTGCCAGTAGGGTTTAGGGGGACCTTCACCAAAAAAAGATGGTCTGGACTAGTGCTCAAGTTATACAAACAAAGCTAGATTCAGCAGGTCTGAATTTAGTCTATGGTACAACAAGCAAGGCATACCAATTTCAGAAAGAATCAGTTCAAATAAGCAGGCACAAGAAGCCTTTAACCAAAAACTCCCAGCTCAGAAGGGCAGAATCTACCCTCTCCTCCCACAACAGTGAAGACCACAAACCTTCTTAATGTAAAACAACTGGTCTGAACTACACCTCCTTATTTTTGCCATACTTTTTGATTTTCTGTTTTGCAACCTATTGATGTTGCGATATTACCAGGGAGGCTTGTTTTTTTTTTTAGTTAGTTCCGTACTTATTCCTTGTGGCTACAGTTATCTCTATGTAGCTATTAACATGCTTGTATAGGGTTTCTGTGATCCGATCCACTTAAGCAGTGACTTGAAATTTTATCAGGTTATCACTTAATAGTAGGTAGTTAGGTTTAGAGTAGTTCCTTAACATTCCACAGTTAGCTGGGGTTCAGTGTTTTATTTTTGCTTCAAATGAGACTTTTTTGTGGTCTGACTTTACCAGGGATGATACTACATTATGGGGTGTTCCACACTTTCACATATTAGTGAGTACCAGATCCAGTATGTTTGCACCCCTGTTCAGTGTGTTGACAATCTTGTCCAGGGAGCTTGTGTTAAAAAATCCAGGAGTAGCTGTGCCTGCATGTTAGGTATCAGGTATGATATCTCGTATTGGGGTGTGCAAACGTGCGACCACTTCAAACAATGAACCAAACAAAGGTCCATGTTGTCCTGGGCATACAAACCACAGTGGATTCAGAAATAAATAGGATAAAAACCTTTGTAAATACTTAAAATAATAACTTCAATGACATCCGTTAAGTGCTTTCATCCATAAACTCACTGGACTTCCTCAGAGCATTACACACACTATTCCAGTCATGCTTAAATACAGTGTAAAGACAAATTAATCAATCAAACCATTAAACAATCAACAAAATGAATAAGCTTTAATATAAAACCCTTACCATTTCCCCTAAAAATTACATGTTCTATAAAAATACACACCTTTAAAATACAATTATGAAATAATTAAAAAAATCCAGTATGTAAAAACTACAAAAAACTATAACAAATAAATGCTTGTTTTAAATTCACAATTAAGCCATCCTCATTCTAAAAATAGGCTGGATCAAAACATATTCATTTAAACCAGGTTTAACTGTTACCTGTACTCTAGCCTATTTTCCCAAATCACCCTCCCCCCCGGGCATTTGGGCAAACAATTTCCAAAATACCAAATTCAAATTTCTTAAATCCATCACAAGTCAGTGAATGTTTGTACAAAGCATTATTTAAATTGGCCCTTTTCATGTCATACAAATGTTCATGAATTCTTCTGGCCAATTTCCATTATGTTTTCCTAAATAATAAGACTGGCATTGGTTAAACACTGCTATATATACTAACCCTTTTGCATCACAGTTTCCTTTTTCCAAAATAACTTCTATACTACAGTAATTGAGTAAAGAAAAAACTTTCTTTTCCAAAATTTAGCAACAGTACCTACATCTACCACACTTAGTGGAGCCCATTAGTTCCAGCCCCTTTCCTTTTTCCAAAATCCATTTTGTATTGATGTCTACCTTATATATAAAAAGAGGGGCTTCTCCAACAGAATAATACACCTGCACGTCCATCTTTAAAATAGCTCAGTTGTTCAAAATAGCATTTCTAACCTGGGGACTAAAACCACTAAACTTGATTAACATATAGTTGAGAAAGAAAAGTATGTTCAACCCTCCTTTGAACATAGTCTTTTAAAAAATATTCTTGGTGGAACTATTCACATTTAACATGGAGACATGCCCTTCCAAACTAGTAGGTTTACTCAAAATGGGTAAATATTTTATTCCCCTATTCTTAATCATCTCAGTGTTGAGGTCACTTAAGAGGTCTCTTCCCTATATATAGTCAAACCAATCTCATTGCTTTCTGCAGTTAAAAGCACATCAGGATAGTTAGTACATGTGAAAACTATGTCAATGGGTAAATCTTAAAAATGTAGTAGTACCTATAATATATTCCAAAAAATGATCCTTATTCTCCAAACTACCTTTTTCCAAATTAGAAAAATATTATATAAAAACCTGCAATAAAATGACCACAGGTGAGAATAAGTTGTTCTAAATGTAAACTGCTTCTCCTAAGTAAGCTTAACTAAGCTTGCAAAAACAGGGGCACATACCATACCCATCGCAACACAGCTCACCTGTCTATAGAATTCTCCCTGAAAGAATTAAAAATTATTCTGTAGGAGTAATTCCATCAAGTCCTCCAAAATCTTATTTTCCTAGCTGGGCTTTAAAATCAACAAGGGCTTCTTCAAAAAAACTCTAAGACCATATCATGTGGAATACAAGAAAATAGGTCTATTACTTCTATAGTTAAAAAAATATGTTGTTTCCCCATAAAACAGGAATTAGTTTGCCCTAAAAATCCCATGAATCTCGGAAGACATGGGGATAGCATTAAGAATATATATTTAACCTCCTATCTATATAGACTGCTAGTGGGCATGTTCTAGATTCCTGAGTGGTAACAATCAGTCTATAAGGAGGATCAAGTGAACTTTTATGTGTCTTGGGAATACCAGAAACTGTTGTTATAAAGGGTGTTTATTAATCAGAACATTATAAGACTCACTGGTAATGATTCCCTGTAACTTTACATCTTCCAGAATACATCTATATTCTTGTATGCCATCTAGTTTCATCTTGTAGCATTTCAAAAATCTTACTTACATAATCTATCTGGTTTGCTATCAACCCCCCCCCACCCTTTTTCAGCTTCAAGACTCTAATTGACCTATCCCTCATTAATGTGTCCAAAAGTATACACTATTCAATGGACAAATTAGAAAAACATCTTCTTTCTGAAAAATGGAATACAAATCTTTTTCACAAGCCTTCTCATACAAATTGTTTTATTCAAAGGAGGGTTGAACACACTTTTCTTTCTCAAGGGCTTATCAGGGTGAATATTTTTTTCTTTTCTTTTTTTAACTTTCTTGTAAATAACTTAAGCATACCTCTCAACCTCTTAGAGCAAAAAATTTGGACAAAGCCATAAATAAAAGAGGGACAAAGGGCAAAAAAGGGGCACTTTTTTAAATATTGCTCTTACAAACTTAGAAAGTTGATAGAATGACAGGTTTTGCATTTAGCATGAATTTTCCAAGGGATATGAAGTCTGAAACTCAAATGTCTGTCATTATTCAATCTGTAATGATTTGCCACTAATTTGCCAGAAAACCACAATTATATGAAAAACAGACAAAAAATATGAGTCCAAAATCTAATCATTCTGCCAAACTCTGTACAGTTGAGATGTATGGAATTAGGTTCTACAATTACATCAGAAATGTTCATTAAAGTTATTATTTTAAGTATTTACAAAGGTTTTTATCCTATTTTTTTCTGAATCCACTTTGTTTTTTTTTTAAGTCCAGGACTACGTGGAACTTTGTTTGGTATCATATATGATTCTCAGTTAATAGAGGAGTAATTAAAGCCACCCATGAATATGATATTGGGTTGGATGATGAGTGTTTCCAGTAAGCATAAATGCATGGTATGGCTTTTCTGGGCCATACTGGGGGCGCTACAGTATAGCTTGCAAAGTATTGGTGTGGGATTTTGCCTGTTGTGATTTGGACATGGAGACCATATAGTGTATTGTCCTGTTTGACCAACCTTGAGGTACATTTATTTTTGATGTAAATCAAAACACCTCTACCTTTAGTCTCTGCCTGTGTAGTAGCTAGTCTAAATCTGTGGGAACCATGATAAGCGTGCATTGCTGGGGTGCTTCTACAGCTTTAAACCATGTCTCAGTGATTGCACAGGCATCAATGTTCTCTAGAGTATCATCTAGCAATTCTGGAATAGCTCAAGGGTAGTTGAATGACTGTAGTTTTTAGAAGTGCACATCTACATGCCTCATCCCATACAGGTAAATAAATGCATCATCATGTTAAGAGTATGTTTTCTGAGGTTATTAGGATCATTGTGGGTTCTATCCCCAGTCCCAAAAAAGTTCTCGTATCATGAAAAAATATATTTGCCATTTTACTAATATCAGTGCACAACTACCCAGTCCATATATGTAAGATCCATAAGTAGTTATTTGCTGGGCGTTTGAAATATTCAGTAGATGTGTCTGTCCCTTGTCTATCACATGTGATCGGCATGTTTATTATGAGCTCAGTATGTTTATTTTGCATATGTACAGTTTCATTATTGTTAAAAATGAAATTATATCTCTGGTTACAAGCACAAATTCGGGGTTTTGATAAATAGCTCCTGACATTAATATTCTGGTATGTCAAGCTACATGTGAAAAAGGCTTTTGGCCTAGCCCCCTCCTCCATATGTTATAATCAGTTAAACAGGTTGACGAGATTCCTTTTTAAGTTTTATTTTTAAAAAGTTATTATGTTTTACTGTGTAAGTATCAGCATATTTAAAAATGCAACTTTCGCTGTGCTAATATTTCTTTTCCACGTTCTTCATGTCATTATCTTTTCTTTTTTGCATGTTTATTTGCTTTCTTCTTTTGTTTCTGTCCATACTATTGTATGTTGTAGCACAGAAACCCCCATCTCTCCTACTTGCAAGGCCTGTTTTTGCACCTATAGGTGGCAGCAGAAGTGCCAGCACTACTATCACCACCATTATGAGGGGTACCCAGCACATGTGGGTCGCAGTTTCCCAAAGTTGTCTCCACACCATGAGGGGCATTCATCTCGAGCACTCTCTCCACCTCCAGGCAGGACTCAGTGATGACGGTTCATAGGGTGAAGAATAATTTCACTCTAGGTCTAAGCTTACAGAATATGCACCTGTGAACACCATCTCCTTTCCACCAGCCCATTGTCCCCCTCCCTTTTGTCCATCCCTATATGTTGCACAAGCCTACCCTCACCATTGTTCTCTGTCTTTCTCGCTGTTTGATGCCTCTCAGTGTGATAACTCACATCCTGTCATTCATGTATGTCTTTTCTCACTAATTAACCACCCCTACTTATCAACATCTTAATTTCTCGGGTTTCTTCCCCAACATTCTCCACTCTAAAAAAAGAAAATGCCCCTGTCCCACAAAATAATACTCCCACCCATACCTCTCAGCTTTCGAAATATATGAGCAATGTATACATGATTTGCTTCTATTGTTTGTTGGGCCATCATAAAATGTATCATTTTCTTGCAAATCATTGAGGATTGAAGCTATTAAATATTTATATTTTTTTCTATGTCCACCATTACTGAGCTAAGAAGTTGAAAGGTATCCTGCTCATTTCTTATTTGCTCAGCTTCTGTTCTATCTTTTGCTTGCTTCTCTTTTTCATCTCTGTCCTATATTTCCATTTTAAACTTTTACATTTTTTCAACAAATTGATAAACACCCAACATATATGCCAGAAAGGCATATAAAGCAAAAACAAAATCATATTTTTATTGTCATACCTTGTGTGATGGGTTGCAGAGAGCAATGATGTTGCACATGAATAACCAACAAGAACTGGCATTTCTTGCTCTGGGGCAGTAAACAATGTCCAGTCCTCGATCAAGAGATATGTATATTGCCATTGGTCCTGTAAATGAGCTAGTGCAGATGCCCAGCGCAATATAAATATAAAATAAGGTAAATGTAATGTGTTTATTCTAGCCACTCTGTGGCTCAATGTGTACTTATGAAGTGGTTTATACATTGCCAACGTATTGGAAGGAAGTTTCAAATCGTCTTAGGATGCATGTTGTCTTACAATTTTTGGTTTGCAGACTGTAAATGTGTTGTATTCTCTAAAGTGAACTTTATGACACTGTCAGTTTGAGTACTTCTGTGCTTTCAAGTTTACTGAGAAATTTGTCATTGTTTAATGTAAGCATATTTATCATGAAGAACCTTGGTGCATATTACGTTTAATGATTTAAATACATACCTGTTCTGTGATTGAATGTCTCTGTAAAATAGGCCATGCAATCTAAGGACCTCTAATTATGTTTTACTGTCCCCTTTTGATTGCTAATACTGCATATGCCAGTTATTACTCTCAGGAAATGAGACACAACCTGTTTTATTTACATCTCTTTATTAATTGCTTTGTTCTGCTACAAACTGATTGCTCTCAACTGAGGGTGGGAAGCCTGCTACGTCCAACTCCACTTCACTCCCCTAACCTTCACAAAATTCCCATAAACCACCCCCTTACCTTAAAATTATACTTCCTACATGCAAATTTCACCTCCCCAAATGACCTCACTACTTCTATACAAGCAGTTCTGTTTTTGTTTGCTACATGCCTATCTCTATTCAATTTCTAGTGCTGTTACCAACTATCTTATTCCCTCCCATACTGCTTCACACTATATCCATTTATAGCCACAATCATCCTTAATTGAACCTATCTATTCCGCATTGTATATTTTTCTTTTCCCAGATACACCTTCATTTCTTATTATTTGGTCTAGATTATTATACGCCAGCCTTTAGTGTCCCTCTATTCCTGACATCCCAGAGAAGATACCAGGACAACCTACCTCTCTTCCAGCCTTCAGAATCTACCATCACTGAATCTGATTCTGTCCTGCAACTTCTCACATCTTCTTGATTCCTTCTTCATTGCTGCTTAACCAACACCTGATATCTTTAAAATACCGATTCCTGTACTTAATGATGCTGCTCTTCTGTTTTAACTCTATTCTTCCCCTTCTACTGTGCCATCTTTCATCCTACCATTACTCAATAATATTGCAATATCTCAACAACTCTGTTCCAACTACCTATCTATACTTCCTCTTTACACTCTTTACGCATTGAGCCAAACATATTTAATATTGCCCCTCATCTTTATTATAAATATAGGCTTATTATTTGCACTTCAGCTGAAAGCAAAACAAATTGAAGTGCAAGAATCCCATCCAAGAAATAAGTATGCATAATTCCCAACATACTAAAATCTTTCTAGGAAGAGATATATATCCTAATCCTGGCCCTACATGTCACAAAGAACATAAAGATAATTCTCTCCCACACGCTTCTGTAAGCTAACAAAGCCAATCCCCAACCCTGGTAATCTAATATTTGCTGCTATAAATGTCAGAAGTATAAAAAATAAAACTGCTGAACTGCATGTCTGGATTACCAGGCATAAACCCAGTGTTCTTTCTGTAACTAAACCTGGCTTAAACCCAGCATAAATGACTCCGAAGTCATACCTCCTAGCTATAATGTCATCTGTAATGACCATTTAAAGAAGAAAGGTGGTGTTATTGCTTTAACTCATTCACTCCAGAGCAGCTCAGAAAAAGCTGCCTGCTTAATTCCACCATAGGAACAACAGTGCAGCTTGAGCTCATTTTCAGAAAATCCATTTCTAATACCATACAGAAAACAAATGTTTATAACTCTTTAACTATAAGAGCTAGACTAAAAATGTAAATTCAAAAGTTGTTCAGCAGACACTGACCTTTCGCTGACCGTATCACAGTCATTATTAAATATTTGGCAAGAAATGCTGATATTGTCCATATATTTTACCTGTTTGGAAAGGCAAAGCACAATATCTTGGCCAATGTACCAAATAGACCCATAAAATTTGTATTTAATTTGTTTGTATGAATGTCTGCTTTAAAACGATACCTTAACCATTACTGTGTGATGCTCCTTTACGAAGATATTCACAGAAATATGATTAATATAATATGTCTCATGATAAATAAACAAAGCATAATATCTCATCACCTGTAACAGACAGAGGCTACATATTAGTGTAGAAGTTGTGTGACACAATGTCAGCTTCAAAATGATGCATCATTTGTGTCATCACCCTGATCCCTTGCAAAGATATGGACATAATAATGAGAAGTATTGGAAATGTTTACATTTCATAATCCTATAAGAGTAAACAAACTGTGATACCTGTACATTTGTACAGTGCACAGACACAGTTCCTTTACCATGTTGTAAGGAATAACCCTGTCTTCAAAATAAGGTATCACTTGGGACACTGACGTGCTCCCTTGCGAAGTTATCTACCAAAAAATGAAAAGAAAAATCATAATTTCCATAGCCATAAGTCTGAAACAAACATTGATATCTGTACATGTGTACAACATACAGGCACAGTTCTTTTACCATGTTGGAACTATGAATACTGTCTTCAAAATGAGGTATTACTTAGCACATTCAGATGCTCCCTTGCAAAGTTATTTACCAAAATATGAAAAAAATCATAATTTCCATAACCATAATCCCTAAACAAAGTTTGATATCTGTATATGTGTTCAACATACAGGTACAGTTCTTTTACCATGTTGGAACTATGAATACTGTCTTCAAAATGAGGTATTACTTAGCACAGTGACATGCTCCCTTGCAAAGTTATTTACCAAAATATGGAAAAAAAATCATAATTTCCATAACCTAAGTCCTAAACAGACTTAGATATCTGTACATGTGTACAACATACAGACACAGTTCTTTTACCATGTTGGAACTATTAATACTGTCTTCAAAACGAGATATTACTTAGCAGATTGAGATGCTCCCTTGCAAAGTTATTTACCAAAATATGAAAAAAAAATAATTTCCATACCCTAATTTCTAAACAAACTTTGATATCTGTACATGTGTGCGACATACAGACACAGTTCTTTTACCATGTTGGAACTATTAATGCTGTCTTCAAAATGAGGTATTACTTAGCACAGTGACATGCTCCCTTGCACAGTTATTTTCCAAAATATGAAACAAAAATCATAATTTCCATAGCATAAGCCCTAAACAAAATGTTATATAAGTACATGTATACAGTGCAGCCACATTTTTTTACCACGTGACACCTTTTGCGGGTCTGTCCTACTAAATTAATACAATCTGCAAGATAGACAGGAATACTGAGTTTTTTTTTACAAAACTATACTTTTAAATACAACTGTTAGAATGTATGTACATTACTTGTCAACTCCTTCAGATATAAGTTGTCACTGTGCTTCCAAAAGATAAATGTAGTAGCTTTTTTTGGGATTGCATCACCTACCACCAAAAAACACACACAAGGACAAATGTATCTGGAAATAAGATGATTATCCAGCAGCATATCATAATCAGATTCTCTTTCATTTATTCTCTCATTCTCTCTTTGGTCTCCACTCTCACCCTCCCCCTTATTCTCCCCCTCTCTCGCATCCTCTCTGTCTACCTCTGTCATTCATTCTCTGTTGTATGCTCTCCCTCGCTCCTTCATTCTTGCACCCTCTGTTTCTTTTATCCTCTCTCGCCCTCTCTTATTCATTCTCTCTTTTCTCATTCATTCTCTTCCTCTCTCGTATCCTCTCTCTCATTCTTCGTCTCCCTCCCTCATTCATTCTCCCACTCACTTGTGTATACTTTTTGTCCATCTCTTTTTCATTGTCTCTCTCTTTCTATCTCTCCTTCTCATTCATTTACTCACATACAATAAGTTACAACCACTCACAACACTAAAATAATCCAGCAACATTTTCCAGCAGAATAAATTATCTTGGTGTCCTTTGAACAGCAGACTGAATGGTCAGGTAAAACAAATAAAATATAGCAAAGGACAGTAAAAACAGCTCTGACCAGCATAATAGTACATTTCGGTATGCTAAGGGAGTCAGCAGAAGTTCAAACAATGAAGGGGACAGCTCTGCATTTTTCCAGGAACCAACTAATTAATACAGATGCAGACAACGCAGAGTTAGCAATTTCAATGTCCAGCTATTGCACACCCCATTCTATTGCTATTTACTTTGCTAACTGAAAATGGCAGTGTTCAGTTCTTGGCTGGCTGAACTCCCCGAATTTACAGAAAAACAATCTGAGCACTGAGAGCATTACTACAACAAGTCCCCATTTACTTATAGTTTTACTGCATGAAACAAATGTTTCTGATTAACATCTTATTGAAAAGATAACATTGTGAGCAGTGCAGAACCATCTAATGCTGCAGTGCAGTGTCAGAAATTTAAAAATGTCATACTACCACCTGTAGTGGATTAGAACCCATAGCCTACTGATTTTTGTCCTCATCTGAAATTCTTATCATGTGGGTAGATGATACTAATTCAGTATGACAGTAACACCTTCTGTATAAAATAATAACAGCCTGGTCCCCATGCAGCAATTCATATACGACAGACTATCAGTTGCATTAATTATTCTTGAAGATCTTTATGATGCTGAGAGCATACAAGTCAGGGTTAATTGTCCTGATACATTTTTGCATTGTACAGATCTGATAGTACTAACAAATCACTCTCCATCCATACATTCTCTGATTTTGCCTTGAAGCAAGCCATTTACATACATATACATATAAATATACATATACATATACATATACATATACATATATATTGACTTCCAAGGCAATACCTTCAAGATTCAAAGAATAATCTTACATTTAGCTATGCATAAAGTCAAAGTCAAGCATCTCTCTCAACCAGGAAGCCTCCAGTCACTTAATAAAAAAAAACAAATGCCTTACATCATTCAGTTACCCTTACAGTTTAATTTCAGACTTCATATCCTTCAGCTAATGTCATGATAAATCATGTTAGTCTAGCAATTTTCTAAATTTATAAGAATATTTAGAATATCTTCATATTTTTGTGCCTTAGTCCCCCCTATTATTTTACACTGATCAGATTGCTTGCGTTAAAAAGTTGAGAGGTATGGGTTTTGAGGTGAACTGCAATGGAAAGCAAAGATTGGAATTTTCATTTAATGAAAATATGCCGGGGGGGAGGTTTAGGAGTCAGGCCAGAGTGAGCTGATACTGTATGAATGCACAAGCACTTCACTGACTCCAACATGAAACATTTACAACCATTACCCCTTCGGCAGTCTAAGTATGCACAAGCACCAAAATGAAATATCTCCCCAGTGACCCCTCCTGCAGTCTGTCCTATTACGCACAGGCATCAGAATGCAACATTTCCATTGACAAGTCCTTCAGCAGCCCTTTCCAAGTATGCACAATAACCAAAATGAAACATTTTCGCCAATGGCCCCTTAATTAGCATATCCAAGTATACACTAGCTCTAAAATGAAACATTTGATACCTGACCCCTGCAGCAGTTTGGCCAAGTATCCACAAGCACCCAAATGAAACATTTCCCACAAGACCCCTTCAGTAGTATGTCCAGGTATGCACCAAAACCAAAATGAAATATTCCCCACAATGATCCTTTCAATAGTATGTCCAAGTATACACAAGCACTAAAATGAAATATTTGCCACGTGACCCACAACTGAAGACCAGAAGTGATGTTGGGATTCTAAAGCTACAATCACCATCTTACTGTCCCTGATATTTATGCATGCCTGTCCTTTTTTGACCATACACTCTGCACTGGTCTGAAGCATCTGATTCTAGAAGTTGATATCTAGGGGATTGGAGGGTAGGTAGTTGAGAAGGAATGAAAAAAAAATGGACAACACAGATGAAACATTGTAGCAAGTACATAATTACTTTATTGCATGTTATCAATTTCCATTCTATCCTGAACCTGTGGGAGAGAGTCCACAGCAACCTTAAACCCTGGGTAGCTCATGGAAGGATGTTCCTAAGCACTACTGAACCAAAAGACGCTCTTCCCCTGGAGGCCAGATCCAATTTGTACATATCCTTCCACCTCTTGGAGCAAGAAATCTGGACAAAGCCATAAATATCAGTGGGAGAGTGGAGAAAAAATAGGGCCAATTTTTAAATATTGCTCTGACAGACTTAGAAAGTTAATAGAATAGCAGGTTTTGCATTAGCCTAAATGCTTGTCATTATTTTCTAAGGCAAGTCTTTAATAATTTACCAGAAAACCACTTTCTTTTTATGAAAAGCAGACCAGAAATATGAGGCAAAAGTCAAGACATTCTGCAAAAATCATTACACTATAGAGGTATGCTTTAATAGTATGTCCAAGTATGCAAAAGAACCAAATGAAACATTCTCCCCAATGACCCCTTCAGTAGTATGCATTATATTTAGTTCCAGTCAAACACGATGTAATTACATTTCTGTCCACATTTATACACAAACAGTAGTTACATTAAACGTGCTCACAAAAACTGCCAAACAAAAGAAGAGTTAGATTGGAAGCAAACACTGCTGCTCACAGGAGGATGGCTTGATACAGTACTGGAAAAAAAAAAGATGTGTCCACACCCACTAAAGTTGTAGCATACTTCCCAAAGACTGCACAATCCTGGACACTTAAAATATTAGTACTATTAACTTGACATTTACAGAATAAGAGAAATTGAATTAATGTACATTTTCTGAAATAATTGTAATTCACCATCTTTCCTCCAAGAGGTTTTAGGAAGGATTAATAGGGACAGAGCTAGAATCTGAGTCAAAATCAGGGACAGCTTAGATGTACGATCTCAGGTGCTAGTGTTTTATTTTTGTATACGTGATGACCTTGTCAGATGTTCTCTAAGTAAATTGCTTTAGTAATTTAGGCTAAATGCCTACACTAAATACCCTAACCTTTGTTTTAAAACTATTTCAGCAGAAGGAGAACTGTTGTAACTAAAATCAAAGATGCAGGTCTTGTCTTGTCTCAAGTCTTGTACAAGTCATGATAATTAATTTACATTGTACTCGTGGATAACAGTACTTGCTCTGCACTGTCTCACAAGCAACACTAATACTTGGTATTTTACACACCTTGCAACAGCTGTTCTGTACACCTCTACCTGTACAAATGTTCATTTACCACTATGCAGTCTCATTTTCCAAGAGCCCTGCTGAATGCAAGTACTCAGACTCTGCAAACCCAACCCAGTGTCAATCACTGGATCCTAATGCAATCTATGCACAAAACAAATGTTTGCATGGTTTCCAGATTCATAAAATTGCTCCTGGATTCAGTAAATTCCATCTCCATAAGTCTTATGAGCATACCACTCCAATGCAGTAAGTGCGGAAGTACCAAAAATCAACAACAGCTCCCCGCTGGTGTTCACGAATACAAGTGAATGTTGGAAACAACAAACAGAAAACTAATCAAAGGTGAAAAATTTTAGGACTGACAGGTTGAACTACCTAAGAGATATAGGGAGTGTGGTCAAAAGGCACAGAACACATGATCACTGGCTGCCCTAAGCTTTTCACAGAGGGATGTTTGTGAACTTGCACTCTAATTAGAGAATTGCCTGCTGTTGTTTCCGAGACACTAATTGGCTCCGAGTTTAAAGCTTTTGCTTTTTGTGTTATGCGATTAGAGGAAGGGGTGTAGGTCTGCCTGGAGCTGCATGGTGTTGAGTTCATTTCTGATACCGGCTATGTGACACTTTATCACTTGCATTCATTTATTTTATCAGCCAGCTGTTTTTGAGTTTGAAGGTATGGTGAGTTTAAAGAAAATCAAATTCAGAAAACATGAGAAGCTGATTGATGCAGTGATTAATTCTTTCTGACAGGCACATACTTTTAAACATACTGATTAATTGTGTTTTACCATTGCAGAGCTGACTGTTACACAAACGTGATCTTTATTGTAACATGTTCAAAAATGTATGATCTTCTAGGGGTCTTCCCGTTTGTGGGGAGGAAGAGCCAAATAGGACTCAATCATCCCCGTTAAGCTTTCCAAAAATGGATTATATAGATGTTGATCTGACCTCTCAAACTTGTAGAACATGACAATCGAAAGTTGATAGAATAAAGGTTTTCCATAAGCATGCATTTTTGAGGAAGCGACAAAAGTACAGAGAAAATCATTGCCTTTCAGCAAATGTAGAAGGGCAGTTTTTTATGCAAACTTTCTTCCAGCTGTCCACAAAAAAATAAAAAGTTACACACAGTCTGTTATACAATATTATGAAAAATACCACTACTTACTTTTTGAAAAACAAAGCAGTTCTTGGTGCCAAGCAGAGGAAAGTAGATTTAAAACAGGAACTCCAACCGTCAAAGCTGGTGTGGCTCTCTATTGATCTCCGTCCAATCAGTGAGTGCACAAATAAAGTATAAGGATCCCGCAGCAGGTAAAATCTCCAAATATCAGCAAAAAGAAAGGAAATACCTGCTGCTGGACCCTCTATTTATAGGGTGGAAAACAAAAGAAAATAATGATGGGGTGAAGTTGTTACGCAAGTGGTGGCTTGATTGCAATAATCCAATTGGCTTCCACCACTTGCTTTATCAACCATTTTTAAATATTATTTTTGAGTAAAAGTTTAATGTGACCTTAATGTAAAAACACGCTGAAATATAACTATATAAGGTAAATTACCAGTTCAGTTATGATTTCAACATGTTTTACATTAAGCTAAATTACAAATCTGCATTACAGTTTCTCACACTTGTGGAAGGGACTCCGGGGGTAACAGCTTGCAATTCCTATGATTTCATAGTACACTCTGATGTAAGCACAGAGATGCTCAGAGACAGTAGTTGGAGTTAATGAATTAATATTTCCCACTATCTACCACTACTCCCCTTAGAGGAAACCAACACCAAAATTCAGTTAATCAGAGATTCATATTGCTTTCCTCAAAATAAACAATTATAAACAAAAGTATCACTGTTATATCTCTCCTGGTGACAGTACTGCAATATATCCTACACTGGATATTCATAACTTTTCCACAAGAAAAACATGTTATTTGGTGATGTAAATGTCAATTGGTTGGGCATAAACTCCAACTCCCCTACATCTATCATGAGCTAAGCATTAATTAAGAATATAGAATTATATAGAATTAAGAATTAAGTAGCCTGTTTTTTTTTGCTTATTTCTACCAGTTATTTATAGCACTTTTATTGTTTGCTGCATACCTTTTACTGTATTTTATAGCTATAAACTAATTTGCATGTTTGTATTAAAACTGTTTGCCTCACAGGGCCTGATAAATAAGGTGTTTACTGTCACACTGTTTGTAAATCTTTTCTAGCTAGTTTCACTCTGTGTGAGGTATTAACTGGAAATTTTCTCCATTTGTTAAATATCTGTTTGTGTTTGTTTGTTCTGATTTCCTGCCAAGGAGTGTATAATATAACTGATTTAGTTGATGGCTTTGCAGTTGCCCGCCCCTACTGTAAATTTGATCTGGGACACTCCTCCCAGTCTAGTGTCATTAGCTCATTCTAGCTAATACAAATAGAACATTTGAGAAGGCCAACCCACTTAGTTTCTTAACCTTGAATTATCTTCTGGTCCTGCTTTCTCCCTTTCCCCTTTACTAAAAAAAAAAAAAAAAAATATTTCTAAGCTTGTTTCCTGCCTTTCCTGTAACGAGTCATGTCCAAATACAGATTTGATGTATCTAGGACTGTTTGTAAGCTTCTGAGCCCCCCAAGCCTTTCTGTGTTGGAGGGAAGCCTTCTAGCTTATCAGTGGGAGTGGTAAGCACTAGCTAGCCTATTTACCACAAGTGGAGTGGTTTCTGGCCCAGAAATTGTAGTATATTGGCCGTTTGGGCAGTTTTTCCATCTCTTTCAACTTTATGGTTTAAAAGCCTGTGTTTGCACTTTTCCGCCTTTCCTGTAACTAGTCTTGTCCAGATACAGATTTGCTGTATCCAGGACTGTTTGTAAGCTTCTAAGTGGTGCCAAAGTCTGCTCTTCAATTTTTCTCTTAGATTTACTAGTTCTCTCCTCTCCTGCACTTTTCCTAGCTTATAAATCTAGCACTTTACCAGACTTCTTGTAGCAATTATTGTAGCACACAAAAGTGCTACCGGCACTAAGTGTTCTACAAGGAAACAGCTCCAGTACTTATTATTAATGCCTACCCCTCCAGCCATGTCTAAAGGTCAGTTCCCTGTGCATTTTCCTATTAACCTGGTGAAGTTGGGCATCCTAATGCAATGTAGCAACTGCCTCATGTACACTGACAACCCTCTCCTCTTTCCTCCCAACACTCAAACTTGTGAGAGATGCATATATATATCCAAATTGGAAGCCACACACTCTCCAGCCAGGAGCGGAATAGCTGGTCAAGAAGAGAAGGTCAACATTTGCACCACTCCACATGGAATATATAACCATCCAGAACACACGCCAGTACTGCCTTCACATAAAAACACAAACTGCACACTCACCTTTACGGAGGGTCTCAATACAAATCTTCCCAAACAGCAGAGGCCTCCAAGGTAGAAACGCACTCAACCACCACAACACAGCACTAATCACAAGACACATAACTTTCCTAAACAGCATGCCACTCAACCAAAGGCCCTAAGGCAAAACAGCGTGCCCAACACACTAGTCATAGGTGACTCGAAAGTGAGGCACACTGATGACCCACACACTAGGATGAATAAGGAGAAAGTAACAGTCAGCTGCCTGTCAGGCACCAGGCTCCACCACATAATGCAATCACTCAGGTCCCTCAACAACAGGTACAAATATGACACTGTCATTGTACACGTGAGTGTGAATGGCCTGAGGTGTACCTCCCTGGACTACATGAAAAGAGACATGGAGGAGCTCTCGGATTATGTAGCCCAGGCAGGTATGACTCTAGCTCTGAGCAGCATCCTACCATCACACAGAATGTTACCACATTACAAGCGTAAAATGATTGATTTCAACAACTGGCTAAGTTTCTGGTGTCATTCTAAGGGATCCAGTATCTGTCTGCTTGGGATGCCATGATTGACAGACCTCGATGCTTTGCCAGAGATGGCCTGCATCTGTCACCCCTGGGCTTCTGGATACTGGTCAAGGCTCTTGCCACCCCTCTGGTGCCTTTTTTTAGGTGGTGTTCTAAAGACCAAATTACCACTGTAACAGCTACAAACAAATGCATTCTGAGGGTCATGCTGCTAAATGCTAGAAGTATAAATCTCAAAATGCACTCACTCGAAGCACTCCTTAAAATGGAAAACATCGACATTTGTGCCATAACAGAGACCTGGTTCAAGGCAGCAAAAAGCACCCCTTCACTACCAGGATATAACTCATTCCACACCTTTTGGCCATGGAACTTGGACTGAAGCTCCAATGATGGTGGTGTTTCCATATTCAAAGAGGATGCACACACTTCCAGACTAGTAGCCCAACATAACGCATGTGAGATACTTCAAGTGCAGCTAACATTGGGTAAGACAGCGATTCAGATTGTAGCCTGCTATAGGTCCCCAACCATGTCCCAAGACTCGCACTTCACGTTCCTAAGCACCCTGAAGAATATTTTATTTATTTATTTTTATTTTACATTCATTGACCAGGCTAGTCCAACTGGATACATGTCCATTTTCAGTAGAGGCCCGGGGAGAAAAGCTCCAGAGAAAAAGAACTTACAAAAATTTAAAATGTATCATAAATGATTACAAAAGGCATCGAAAGACAGTAATACAAAATTGAGTAAAAAAAAGTTTACGTAAAAAAAAATAAAATAAAAAAAAGATTGACTTAAATATTACATAAAAAAATAGAAAAATTGACTTAAGTCAACAATTAAGGAAAATAGTAGTCGAGACTCAGAGATGTTAGTATTTAAGTAAATATAGGTTAATATATAGAGTGTAGTATATAGAGGGGACTCAGAGACATTAGTATTTAAGTAAATATAGGTTAATATATAGAGTGAAGTATATAGAGGGGACTCAGAGACATTAGTATTTAAGTAAATATAGGTTAATATATAGAGTGTAGTATATAGAGGGGACTCAGAGACATTAGTACTTAAGTAAATATAGGTTAATATATAGAGTGTAGTATGTAGAGGGTTTATTGGTAGGAATATAGTGGTTTTGGAGTGGAACAGTTAGTTAAGGATAACAGTTAGTCAGGGTTGGTACAAGAGCATAACCAGTGGTTACTGAGAAAAAGTTTTAGATTAGTTTTAAAGAGTGGGAGAGAAGTCTGAGATGTCAGATCATGTGGTAGTTGATTCCATACTTTACCAACGTAGTTAGAGAATAAGGAGTCACCTGCTAAGTTTTTTGATAAGGTAGTATTAATCTACACTTTGTTAGAGGAGCATAAATTCTTGAGGTTATTACATGTCGTAATGAAGGTAGAGAGAATTGGAGTGTTGCTGGGTTGGTATAGGGTTTTATGAGCTATTGTAAGTTGGTTAAGTCGTAGCTGATTAAGGAGTTCTAGCCAGCCCAGTTGTTTTAGATTCAGACAGTGATGAGTCCTGAAAGGTGAGTTTGTGGCAAATCTCGCAATATTGTTATATGATATAGCTAGTTTGTTGAGGTTATTTTTAGAAAGGTTAGTATATATGGGAGAAGCATAGAATAGGGTGGAGATAAATTGGGTTCTAGCTATTGCGGTCCTAGCTTCTGATGTAAGGAAAGGTTTGATTCTATAGAGGGATCCTAGTTTTCTAATTGATTTTATTGTAGTATTTATGTGGGTGTCAAAGTTTAAGTGATTATCAATTGTAATTCCTAGGAGTTTGGTGGTGGGGTCAGGAGAAATAAGGGTGCCATTATTGGATGTAAGAGTGAAATGTAGAGGGTGGATACATGGGTAGGTGTAAAGAGTAAATGTTTAGTTTTTTTCAGGTTGAGGAGAAGACAACGGGTAGAGAACCATTGTTCTACAGTGCCGAAAGCTTTTTGTGTAAGAGAATGAAGTTCAGTCTGGGATGTGGCCGAACAAATTATAGTAGATTCATCTGCATATTGAATGCAGGTAGAGAGTGGAGTGGATAGATGAAGGTCATTTATAAAAATAGAAAACAGTAGAGGGCCTAATATGGAACCCTGAGGAACACCTAGTGAGATAGGAAGGAGATTCGAAAGATGATTTTGCCAGAGAACTCCTTGTTGTCTGTTTTCAAGTAGGATGTAAACCAGTTCATAGCAAGAATGTCAAGTGAGAGGGACTTCAATATGTGTAGGAGTAGTTGGTGATTAACCATGTCGAAGGCTTTAGATAGGTCAACAAAGAATGCAAAGGAAAGAATGTTATTGTTGCGATTTTTGTTGATACAGTTAGTGAAGGATAGCAAGGCTGTGGTGGTACTATGGAATGGACGGAAACCATGTTGACAGTTAGCTGCTATAAGGGTCCAACCTAACACTCTCATACTGGGTGACTTCAACTACCCCTCCAATAACTGGGAAAACTACTCATGTACCAATACACTTGCCCAATGTTTCCTGAAATTCATTAATCCCAATTCCCTGGACCAGCTTATTTTTACCCCCACTAGAGGTAGCAACATCCATGACCCAGTCATTACTAACATGGCCAACCATTGCTCTACACCAGTAGTCAACTCCTTTCTGGTTAGATCCGACCTCAAACTAATTACCTTGGAAATCCACATCCCTCCCACACCCCCCACACCCCCACAAAGGTAACCACCATGCTCCTAAAAAAAGAGATGGCTAACTTTACGGCACCCATGCAAATGGAGATCAGTTGCATGACCGCCATATCATACACCAATGCACTGTACAAACACGTACATAAATGCATTGATCTCACCATAACCAACAGAACCAAGATGCTCTCCTTCAAAAAAAAAAGATAGCCAATCTGGTGGTCCCCTGCCATAAACAAACTCTACAACAGAAGGAGGAAACTGATGCAGAATAAGGTGAAGTCCCAAGTCTGGAAAAACTCCCTTATCAGCCTCAACAAAAAGCTGAGATCCCTCATCAAATCCTCTTAAGCTAGCTATGAAAACAGAATTGCAGCAGATAGTAAACACAACCACAAGGCCTTCTATAGTTATGTAAAGAATCTCCATGGCAATACCCAGATTTGCTTTGCGCTATTGCACAATGATACCTCCTATACTGAGCCGACAGATATTGCCAATATACTGGCCAACAGATTCAGTGCCATCTTTACCCCTCTCTCTCCCCCCACAGGACCAGTCACAATACCAGTAGATTGACAGGCATCCAGCATTACTGCTGCACAGATTAAAACAACACTGTCCAAGGCCATGAATGCAGCATCTATGGGAACTGACAATATCCCTGGCTTTATTCTACATGAACTACAGAATGAACTGGCACCTCACCTGTGTGCCCTGTTCAATCACAGCCTCACCTCAGGCTTTGTCCCTACTGAATGACGCACTGCTACAGTCATCCCTCCCATATAGGAGGAGTGACTATAGACACTGGGAACTATCGCCCCATTAGCCTGATGAGTCTGAAATGCAAAGCTATGGAATGCATCATCATGGACCTAATAAACAAGGATAAAGGGAATATCCAAACTCTAGATCCAACACAGTTTGGTTTTGTGAAGGGTAGATCATGCTTACTCAACCTGGTCATCTTCTTTGAGTCAGTCACCAGAGTTGTGGATGAAGGCAAGGTGGTTCATACAGACCACCTTGATCTGGCCAAGGCCTTTGATACCATTCCCTACTCAGGAATCATAAAAAACTCACTTAAGCTAGGCATCAACCCTTACAACACTAGGTGAGTTACAAACAGGCTCACAGGTAGAACCCACAGTGTGAAAGTAGCTGATTCCAAGTCAGACTGCTAACCAGTCATGATTAGAGTCCCACAGGGTTTGGTCCTAGGTCCTCTCCTGTTTGGTATCTACTTCTCTGAAGTCCAGGCCAACACGAAGGGACTCTGGCTGACAAAGTTCACAGGCGATTGCAAGTTGGGAGCTGTTATTAACTCCCCGAGTGATGTTGACATCCTACCAAAAGACCTCAATGAGAATAACTACTGGTTTCAAAACCATGGCCTTAAGCTCAATGCCAAAAATGTGGCATCATCCCCTTTGGGAAAAACCCAGTTCCCATGAATTACCACATCGATAGCAGTCCACCGAACACAGAAGGCATTATAGGAGATCTGGGAACACAGATTGACACCAACCTCTCTTTTGACCACCACATTGTGGTCAGAAAGTCTTTCTATGTGGCACATCTCATTACTAAGGGTTTTGCATCCAGGAAGAAAGAGGTCATTGTCTGCCTCTACTCTTCCCTCATTAGGCCAGTCATTGAGTACAATGCCCCATTTGGCATGTACCTCACTAAACACCTGTAACAACTGGAGAGGACACAAACGTACCTCACAAAGAGGATCCTACGCCTTAAACATCTGTCCTATATGGACAGAAGAAAAAAACTCCAATTATTCTCTGTCTCATATTGCCTACTTAGAGGCAATCTCTGCTTGACTTACAAAGGCATGTCTGACCCAGCACTGTTAGAAATGCTAAATCTAAAGAAATCCCAATCCCACCACACCACACACTCCAGAGACCTCAACCTCATTAGCACAATCAACAGAACATGCTGGAGGGACAGGTTCATAACCCAGAGACTGCCCATGCTATGGAATAGACTTCCCATACATGTCAAGCATAGCACCTCACTGGCCCTCTTCAAGAGAAATCTTGATGAGTGAATGGGAAATAGAAAATTCACCCCAGGGATCACTCCCGTGGCATTACTCAACAGAGGCACTGGGAACTAAGGTCGGGTGCCATGATGCCAGGGTAATCCTATGGGTTAGGCTTGTAAAGGCCCCAGGGCCATTAGCCTAGTACACACTTATGAACCTATGAACTTATATAGTTTCACACAATTAATTAATAACCACAAACATTATAGCAAGACGTCAACTTCTCTATTACACTGAATCCTAGTATCAGACCCTAACAAATTCTCCACCACATGTATAGTGTCAGACTCTGTCAGTGACCATCTCACAGTCTATAGACTCGACATCTCACACATCCAGTAAAACAGCATAGTTATAAAACAACACATAACATTTCCAAGTTTAACCCAAAAATGTTCATTACTACACTTATATTTATTACATGCAACTTCCTACAAATCCTCCCCTTAGATGATGCTTTAATTGAATTCAAAACAACTTTTCTAAATATACTAAATAGCCTTGCACCTCTTAGAAGGAAGAGACTGAGAACAAATAATGCAATTTGGCTAACCAAAAAGAGTAGAATGCTAATGTAGGCTAGAGAAAAAGTAGGGAATGAATGGCAAAAATATAAAACACCTTAATATCTTGAAAACATCAAAATGCTTTGCAATTATACTAAAAAGCAAATAACTGAATACAAAAAAAACTATGCTATAATAACTTTCAGAGTAATATTAAACACAACCCTAAAACATTTTGGAGATCCATTAAAAAAACTTACATCCTGGCCAAAAATTCAACCCAAACCCCTCCCCTAATAACTCACCTCTCAAAACTGCAATGCAGTTCAACTTTTATTTTATATATAGTATACCATCTCTTACCAAGGCTTCCTCAACATCTAATCCCAACTTTGCCCAACAGCCACATATCACCACATCTGCTTTCACCTTCAAAACTGTGCCCACAACCTATATAAAACTACTGTTAAACAAAATTAAACTATGTTCTCCTTCAGATTATGACATTCCAAGTGAATACCTAAAAATAGCAGCCAGTAGCATTGCCTATCCTGTTTCAATCTTTATAAATAGGTAAGTCTGGGAATCCCTCATTCCCTCTGTATGGAAAAAGTCACACCTTATCCCTCTGCACAAAGGAAGAAATTCAACAGACAATAATAATTTTAGCCGTCTAGAAATCTTCTCTCTCCTCGCCAAAATACTTGAAAAATGTATTCAAAAACAATTGCTAGACTATATCCTGCAGGAAAAACATCTATCCTCATACAACATGGCTTCCATCCTTCTCATAGTACTAGCACTGCCCTGCTAACCTTACATAGATGCTGTCAATAAAGTTATAGGTAATGGCTAACTAGTCTTCTTCCTTATTACTAATCTATGAACCTATGAACCTATGAACCTATTTCTAGACTTGTCTAAAGCCTTTGACACAGCAAACTTCTACTTCAAATGTCCTCACTAGGTCTCTCTCAGCCCATCTTTCTGTGGTTCAAAAGTTAACTGTCTAATAGGTATCAGTCAGTAAAATGGCACCCCACTGTCTCTCCTTATCTCCCAGTCCTTGGTCCCCTCATCTTTAACATTTTCACCCTCTATACTTCCACACAACAGGCCACCCTAATACAATATGCAGATGATTCCAATCTCATTTGCACACTTGACAACATGGAACACCTCCAAAACATTACTCAGGAAGCTTTAACTGCCACTAAAATATGGCTTCATAACTCATAACTCATGCTCAACCCAAAGAAGACCAAACTGCTATTTTTTCCCCAAATCCCTATCTCATGAAAAAAAAACTTAAAGTTCTCTTTCTTGATAATACAGCCATTGAAGTCACTTCTTATAGCAAACTATTAGGGGTAATAGTGGATGATAATCTTGCATTCAACCTGCATATACAAAATTACATAAGAAAAACTCATCAAAAACTAGGGATGCTTTACAGAACCTAAAATGTTCTCATTGATGTGACTAAAACTACACTTGCCACTACTTATCGTCTCCCCACTCTTTTATATGGTGGTCCCATCCTTACTTCCTCCAGGCTTCGCAAAAATTAAAACTTGAACAATGCTATGACAAGGTTATTAAATTTACATGCACAATCCTATTTCAGAACTCACCACTGTATAGCACTGAAAAGCCTTACTTGGTTAGAACTGCCATATCAAGTAACATATACACAACTTCTCACCATCTATTAAAATTATCTAGCATGCATCTGCCTGTCCAGTACTAAAAAACATCCTAGATAACTATGTTCCCAGTTGGTCATTACAATCCAGTGACCAAAAACTCCTGTTTGCCTACAAACCTAATAAATCTTTTGGGTATCATCTGTACTCTTACAAGGTTGATAAGGCCTGGAACTCCTTACCTATATCCATCAGGTGTATAATCTCCCTTCCATCTATCAAAACCACTCTAAAATACTTCCTAGCCAAAATCTGTCTCTGTTCTTGCTAAAAAAGGATAAACTATATCCCTAAATGTTATCAAGTATCTTTTCATTCCTTACCCCTCCTTACTCTCTCTTCTTCACTTACTCCCTTAATGCTATCTAATTCTCTTCCCTGACTTTCTCTTTAAATATACCATAAGCCTGTTTTTCCCTCACTTCATATTGCAATTCCTATTTACATTAGACTAATTTACTTTTAAAATCTCTATAAACCATCTAAAATTTCTTTAAATATTAAATGATTATCATATACCTTATATTGATTCTTAACCACATTTTTTTATATTATGTCTAACTTGTTATGATTATTTAAAACCACAGATGTTTTTGTTTTATTTTTGAAGATTTTAAAATTATTATTCTTAACATGTTTTGTAATAATTTGGAGCTTTACTCCCTGGGCCTCCACTGAAAATGGGCTTCTACCAAGTTAGACTTTCTCAGTGATCAAATGTCAATAAATAAATAATGTTCTGGTAGAGTTAATACCCCCAAGGAAGACACAGGTTCAAATCCTTTGAGGCCTGTCTTTCTCTTCTTACTATCAGTCAGCAAATGTGTTACATTTCACTGAAATATGTTTTATGATTTTTTTTCGTCTTAATGATTTTGTGGCTTACCTTGCTAAAGCACTAGAAGAGAAAATATCTCTAGTGGGTTCAAATCCCTGAAGGCATTTCTCACTGTCAGTCTGCAAACATGTTACTTTCTCCTGCAATGTGTGTTTTATCACATCTTAACTCTGAGTACTTCTGTGGTTCACCTTGTTAAGAAACTGAAGACATAATGCAAGTGGAAGTCCCCTCAGGGTTTCCTATTTTCTTTGTCCAATGACATTTGCATTATACTACTGGTACAACAATCGGACTGTGAGACAGGTGCAGGATGGTACATCATGCGTCTTTACTGTACCACACCTCTTCTGTTTAAGTTTCGCATTATTTTGCATTCAGATATTGTTATACACAGCTCCCTATGCACCCTTCTTTACATCTCTGTGTTTTCTGGTGCTGTAGTGAAATTATTAGAATAACAGGATTTGTGCTAGTATACATTTCTGAAGAATAAGAAGTCTGAAACTCAGATGTAAGTCATTATTTAGTGAATTCAATTCTCAATGATTGTCCAGAAAACCATACACTTTATGAGGAATAAACCAAAAATATGAGGAAACTTTTTGACATTCTGCAAAATCTGGACAGTTAAGTGGTATGGTTCATTGGCTTTCAGTCAATGCAACACTGTGTTATGGGGGGGAAGAGATGAGTTCTGAAATTATCAAGGCAGGTTTTATTTACTATTAATTGAATGAATGAATAAATTCTATTTCTTTCAGGATTTTCTGAGAATGATTTGGTTGCAAGATGATCATTATATATTTGCTCTACAGCCTTTGCTCTAATGTAACTCAGTTGTTTTCCATTTGCATTGGTTACTTCCTGATGCAATTTGTGCTATAGATTTTCCTCTGACTTGTACATATCATGGCAGATTTTAGGGAGTGGAAGACACTGAATTCAGAATAAGAGTAACACAAATGTTCTTCACATTGCAGGAAGGACTTTTATAGAATTCCATGCGTGTGTAACATGCTGATGCCATTAATTGCTCACTTGCTTATTAGTAATGTACATCAGAGAAATTGCATCTAAGTGTCCAGTCTAATCCAGGTACAGATGGTTCTCTTTGGGTGGCAAAATATCTTGCATGCTTTTATTGGCTGAAATTTTGAACTCAAATCTGAATTTAGTGTTGGCTGGACAAAGCCACTTTTTTATCTTGCCCTTTAGTTTTAGATGTTTAAGTAGTGTCATACAAGCAGTGACAAAATGGCAGGCAACCAGAGAGCAGGCTGCAGGCTGCACTGAATAGGTTGCTCTAGCCTAGTTTTCTTATGACAGCTCTGGCTTAATATTTTGCAAAGGCTAAAATAAAGTTGTGTGGGAATTCATATTGCCAACAAGTAAATCATCATTCAAGCACTTGCCTAAGTTGCATCCTTCTTTCCCCTTCCTAGCCTTCAACACCTTGCCTCTTCACTTCATTCACTTAAAGTAAAACTTAACTCATAATATATATATATATATATATATATATATATATATATATATATATATATATATATATATATATTTATATATCCCACACACTACCTGTCTCCTTCTGCCTTGTTCCCTATCTTACTATACATAAATTTGAACATCAATCATATCGGGTTCCATTCAGATGCTCGAAAGTCCTTTTACGCGAATACGAAAAGAGCGACACGTATTGCGCAAACCATAAAACGCCGAATGTCCAAAACCATGAAATTCGAAATGTCGAAGTGCCATGGTTGGCCCGTCTGCAGTATAGCTCCGTATAGTAAGTGTGTGATAGTTACGGACTTTAGGGTTAGGGTGCGGGTTAAGGTAAGTGCATAGATAGGTAATGTATGTAAGGTTTAGTGTAGGGTTAGAATTAGGTTTTGTTAAATGTATGTGTGTGGATTATTTATTTTGTTTTGGTATATATCTGTGGGGTAAGTGTGCGATAGTTACGGACTTTAGGGTTAGGGTGCGGGTTAAGGTAAGTGCATAGATAGGTAATGTATGTAAGGTTTAGTGTAGGGTTAGAAGTAGGGTTTTGGTGCTTTACTTTAGGGTTAGAAGTAGGGTTTTGGTTAGTGTATGTAAGTGGTTTATTTATTTTGTTTGGGTAGGCAGTATGTAGTGGGAGGCAGAGTTGGCCAACTATTGGGATTCGACTTTTTGAATTTCGTGGTTTAGTGCGTTCAGCATATTTGTGGTTCGCGCAATACGTGTCGGTGTTTTTGTATTCGCTTAACAGGATTTTCGCTAATATAATATAGACCCAATCATATCACTATACTACTGTCTTTTCCTATTTTTAATACCTTAATTAGCTGAATATACTTGTTCATTTTAACTGTTCTGTTATTGTGGAAATATCTGGAACCTTATTTGTTTTTGTTTTTGATCTAATTGCAATGATTGTAATTTACTTTTGATGTATGGAGATTTTATCCCTGGGCCTTCACTGAAAATGGGCTTTGCTCAGTTGGACTTTCCTGGTAAACAAATGTAAAATAAATAAGTAAAATAAATAAAAATAAATAAATAAATAAATAAAGTCGGGGTCTTATTGAATCACAACACAGCGATATCCCTGGGAAATTGCTCAAAGTCAGCAAAACTATGATGTTATCCAGTCATGCTTTATTTGTAATATCCAACTGTATGGTTACTTTATAATTGATTAAGCTATATTGTGTTTGGTTATGCATCACATGACAGTTAAATGATTAACTCTGAAAATGCAATGAACTCTCAATAAATCTTCCTATTTGGACTTACTTTTGAGTCTCTTGGTCTCCTATGTTTTTGTGAAAGATGTTATCAAGGCATTTTTACCACCCTTGTTCAAAAATAAATATGTATTATTTTTTGCTCTGTAGGTGGGGGTGAGTGACAACAAATGAAAATCTCACGCTGAGTTCCAAATGGCCTAGCTACTCCTCTGATGGGCAATGATGTATAACAAATCTTTTTGGTCTCTCAGAAAATACTGATGCTATCAAAAGTCAGATATTATATTTAAGATAGATATCAAACTGTCTCCTAAAACTTTCTCCAAAACTCCAAATAAAAAGTTGAGAAAGCCAAGAGGTAGATCTGTGATGTCAGGTACTTCTGTGCCTGATTTAGTACCACACAAGCAAAGCGACGTTAAGGTAATTAACTTTAGTAGAGCTAATACACAAGTATGTCTACTAAAGCACACTGAATAGAGAAAAAGACAATAAACTGCTTGCTTTGTCACAGGTGATTTTCCGAATGCTGTTTGCCTGCCTGAGCCAGACAGCCCAAAGTATATTAAAAATGCTGCACTACATAATCTATGAACATATTTAACACCATCAAATGCCAGCATGGTAAAGCTGAGTTGTATGCTCTAAGAAGAGTTAAATGAATGCACTAGTAACTGACATGATGAAATCAATATTACACTTTAACTGACTTGATCCTTTGTGCATCAGAAGTGACTGCTAATGTTAAAGCAAGGAGTTGCAGCAGAGAGAAACTGAACTGGAGGGCCTAACTAGAATGAGTACAAATATGTTAGTGACAGGGCAACTCTGAGCATGGTTACAGCTTTAAATAAACAACTGGCCGCTCACTACTGTACATACTAGTCTTTCAGTAGCAGTCTTGGTGTACAAAATACATGCCATAGTTAGTTGGAGAAAAGGCCTTACTGTTAGAAGTAGGAGTTGTTGGACAAGCTCCATCTATGATTACATAATACCGGCCTCCTCCAAGCATAGAACTGCCCTCTGCGAGTGCACAAAACACATGTACTGTTACTCATGGGAGGGTTAGTGATGGCAAAACATTAATGCTAAAAAAGGGGCCAACCCCATACCCCTGAATGAGCAGGCAAAAACTTTCACATCTAGCAAGACTTTTATAGAGAGAATTGATTTTTTTTAAGGACTACAGCTCTGAATGTTTTAAAAAAAACGCTTTCTTACTCCGCTGTATTGAAGAAAAGAAAAGGGACCATATAAGACTTTTACCTCCATACAATCAATACAAATTACTGTAATTCAGTTGCAAAGAAGCACTTAAGAAGATGTCGCATAATTCAGTTGTATTTATCAAATATACCAATAATATTACCAACCAGAGATAAGACTTTACAGCCTAGATAATAATAATAAAAATAATAACAGTAATAGCAATAAAAGAACATCATTATTGCTGAAGTCAATTCACACAGGCAACACTGAGTCACTTGAAAGAGCCATGGCCGTCCAACTAATCCTTTTTATTTTTTTAATGTCTGCTTTATCTGGCAGTCCAATTGGCCCCCATAGATGTGTTTCATTTATATGTAGCCCACAGCAGAATGAGGTGCCTTCAAACATAGCCAATTTATTCTAAATGGAAAAATAAGCATTTTTGCAGGGCAAAGTCAAACTTGCAACTTTCTAGGAGAGGTTGGGGGTATTTTCTAAAACGGCAACCATGTGTGACCTGAGAACACAAATAAATTATTTAATCAGTTATAATTTTACAAAGTAATAACTCTAATTACAAATTGAACTGGATAGGTTGCAGTTCAACAGACCTTTATCAGAAACCACCCTTTCTGTACACGTGAGATTTACTGTGAAATATGAATTATGCTGTTATGGTGTACATAAGAGCAGGTAATATACATGATACACATATTACACATTGTGTATGCTCTGCATGCACCAGGAGTGAGGTTCATCCTGTGCATCTCTGTATAAGTTATTCTGTATTGTCAGATCGTCATTACATAATGATCTTTGAGTGAATCCTTGACCGACTGCTGTCCACATTACCATTTCAAGAGCCAGTGTAGAGCTCAACATGATATCACCCAGCCCAAACAAAAAACTGTGCAGTGTTTGTGCTACCTGACTCTACTACATGTTTTCTTATAGAGGTGATCCTGCACGGGGGAGAGACACAGATCTGCAGTAAAAAGCAAGTTTGAGCGTCCTCAGTCTTATACATTTTCATGACAAGCATTATAAAAATGGTAAGCAACTTAAGCTTTGAGCTTTTCTAATCACAGTGGAAAGAAAAAAAAACATAAAAATAAGGCAGTATGACCAATCATACCTTAAACAAATATACCCCATTTGTAGTAAAAGGTTGTTTGCCTTGTGTTCCTTGAAGAGATCTGCAGCCATTTCCATGCATGAGGTTCTGGATCTTCCTGTAACTGAAGAAATACACAAGAGCTCACAATTAAATGGGCATTATTATATATCTGCAAAACAGAAACAAATCGCTGAAAATTATGCTTAAACTTAGTTGTCTTAAAGCTGGACAAAGAACTATGCAAAGTAACTGGATTTCTTAGAGCATATTTACATAAGGAAAGCAAATGTCTTTTTTAACTGCTGGAATATAGTGGATTATTTTTTTTTTATCTATTTAAGCTTCAACCCTATAACAGGTCGTGTAACACAAGATGTCCTTGTACTGCTGGTACTATAAATTAAGTATTATAGGTATGTACACTATGTTCACAGGTAAGTGCTAGGCAATCATTCTGTAATGCATTAGAAGATTTGCTGAAAACCTTTATTCAAAAGAACCCTAGACTCAAGGAGGTCAAGACAAGACAGAACGGTTGCCAGCACACTGTCAATTAAGTACACTGAGGACACTGATCCTTTAAGTTATGAATCTCTCTGGTCTGTCAAGTCGGGTGGCATGTTTAGATAAATACATACGAAAAAGTGCATTATATTCAATAAGGGGCTATATTAGATCACCGAATGCTTAAAAAAGTGAATGGTGATTAATCAACCCTATGTAAGCGAAAGCTTACAATGTCGAAGTGTCAGAGCAGCGATATTTTTCCAAGGGAAAAAATGGCTGTTCCAACAAAAAAAAATAAATAAAAATAAAAAACAATTTCAAACATTACATTAAGTAGGGGGGATTTGCCCCCCCCACACCACCCCTATTTAAATATACCAACTCCGAGACTGCACTACAGTGCCGAAAATGGCAAAGTACTGAAGCAGCCAAGTGAATTCCTTCCCAGGGAAAGAATTTGCTTAACAGCCGCTTCGATATTTTGCATTGTCAGCCTTTTAAGTTCGACCAAGATGCATTTGAAAGAATGCGTCTTCAGTCTTCTGATATAGATCCTTCAATAATGGCATTAACAAGACAAAAGAAAGAGGGATTGTCTTCTTTGAATCTAGTGGTAATGCATTCTGAAATAAAATGAGCCAGGTAGAAGACTTTCTGAACTACTGCAGACACATGATGGACAAACAGTTAGGAATTATCAACAAGACTGCCTAGATCCTTTACAAAAAATAGTACCTTTTTTAGGCAATGTTCCAAAGACCAAATTACCACCATAACTGCTACATACAAATGCAATCTGAGGGTCATTCTGCTCAATGCTAAAAGTCTAAATCTCAAAATGCATTCGCACGAAGCACTCCTTAAAATGGAGAACATCAACATTTGTGCTGCAACAGAGACCTGGTTCAAGGCAACAGAAAGTACCCCTACACTACCAGGCTATAACTCTTTCCAATCCTTTCAGCCCCAGAACTTGGACTGAAACTCCAAAAGCAGTGGTATTTCCATATTCATAAAGATGCGTACACCTCCAGAATGGTAACCCAACATACCGCATCAGGGATACTAGACGTGCTGCTAACACTGGGTAAGACAGCAATTCAGGCTGTAGCCTGCTATAGGTTCCCAACCATGTCCCTGGACTCACACTCCATGGTCCTAAGCACCCTGGTGAATATTAGGGTCCAACATAACACTCTCATACTAGGTGACTTCAACTACCCCTCCATTAACTGGGAAAACTACTCATATACCAATGCACTTGCCCAATATTTCCTGGAGTTCATTAATTCCAATGCCCTGGACCAGCTTATTCTTACCCCCACTAGACGTAGCAACTTCCTTGACCTGGTCATTACTAACATGGGTGACCATTGCTCTCCACCAATAGTCATCTATTCCCTGGTTAGAGCCGACCACAAACTAATCATCTCGGAAATCCACATCCCTTCCACCCCCCCCCCAAAGGTAACCACAATGAAGAACTTCTCCAAAGCTAACTTTGGACTCCTATAAACAGAGGTGGCTAACTTCACAGCACCCACACAAATGAAGAATAGTTGTATGACCACCGAATCATAAACCAATGCACTGTACAAACACATACACAAATGCATGGATCTCGCCATACCCAATAGAACCAAGACGGTCTCCTCCAAAAAAAGGAAGCCAGATTGGTGGTCCCCTCCCATAAACAAACTCTACAACAGAAGGAGGAAACTGATGCAGAATATGGTGAAGTTCCAGGACTGGAAAAACTCCCTTATCAGCCTCAACAAAAAGCTGAGATCCCTCATCAAATCCTCTAAAGCTAGCTATGAAAACAGAATTGCAGCAGACAGTAAACACAACCACAAGGCCTTCTATACTTATGTAAAGAATCTCCACTGCAATACCTAGATTTGCTCTGAGCTACTGCAGAATGGTACCTCCTATACCGAGCCAACAGATATTGCCAATATACTGGCCAACAGATTCAGTGCCAACTTTACCTCCCCCAAAGGACCAATCATAATACCAGTAGATTGCCAGGCACCCAGTATTACAGCTGCACAGGTTAAAACAGACCTGTCCAAGACCAGGAATACAGCTTCTATGGAACCTGACAATATATGTGGCTGTGTTCTACATGAACTACAGAATGAACTGGCACCTCACCTGTGTGCCCTGTTCAATCACAGCCTCACCTCTGGCTTTGTCCCTACCGAATGGTGCACTGCTTCAGTCATCCCTCTCCACAAAGGAGGAGTGAGTACAGACCCTGGGAACTATTGCCCTATTAGCCTGATGAGTCTGATATGCAAAGCTATGGAATGCATCATCATGGACCTAATAAACAAGGATATAAGGAATCTCTAATCTCTGGATCCCACACAGTTTGGTTTTGTGAAGAGTAGATCATGCCTGCTCAACTTGGTTGACTTCTTTGAGTAAGTCACGAGAGCTGTGGATGAAGGCAAGGTGGCTCATACAGCCTACCTTGATCTGGCCAAGGCCTTTGATACCATTCACCATTCAGGAATCATAGAAAAACTCATTAAGCTAGGCATCAACCCCTATATCACTATGTGGGTTGCAAACTGGCTCACAGATAGAACCCACAGTGTGAAAGTATCTGACTACAAGTCAGACTGCTGACAAGTCACGAGTGGAGTCCCACAGGGTTCAGTCTTGGGTCCTCTCCTGTTTGGTATCTACTTCTTTGAAGTCCAGGCCAACACAAAGCGACTCTGACTGACAAAGTTTGCAGATTATTGCAAGCTGGGAGCTATTATTAACTCCCCAAGTGATGTTGACATCCTACAGAAAGGCCTCACTGAGACCAAAGACTGGTGTCAGAACCATGGCCTTAAGCTCAATGACAAAAAAATGTGTCATCATCCCCTTTGGGAAAAACCCAGTTCCCATGAACTACCACATCAATTGTAGCCTACTGAACACAGAAGGCATTATAAGAGATCTGGGAACACAGGTTGACAGCAACCTCTCTTTTGACCACCACGTTGCCACTGTGGTCAGAAAATCCTTCTATGTGGCACATCTCATTACTAAGGGTTTTGCATCCAGGAAGAAAGTGGTCATTGTCTCCATCTACTCTTCCCTCATTAGGCCCGTCATTGAGTACAATGCCCCAGTTGGCATGTACCTCACTAGACATCTGCAACAACTGGAAAGGCTGCAAAAGTATCTCACAAAGAGGGTCCTAGGCCTTAAACACTTGTCCTATATGCACAGACTCAAATAACTCCAGTGATTCTCTGTCTCATATCGCCTACTTAGAGGCAATCTCTGCTTGACTTACAAAGCCATATCTGACCCAACTCTGTTAGAAATGCCTCATCTATAGAAATCCTAATCCCTCTGCACCACACACTCCAGAGACCTCAACCTCATTACCATAATCAACAGAATGTACTGGAGGGACACATTCATAACCTGGAGACTGCCTATGCTATGGAACAGACTTCCCATACATGTCAACCAGAGCACCTCGTTGACCCTCTTCAAGAGAAATCTTGATAAGTGGATGGGAAATAGAAAATTCCATCCGTGGATAACTCCAGCGGCCCTACCTAACATAGGCACTGGGAACGAAGGTCAGGTGTCATGATGCCAGGGAAATCCTATGGCTAGGCTTGTAAAGGCCCCAGTTCCATTAGTCTAGTACACACCTATGAACCTATGAACCTATATGTTATGTGAAAATGTTTTGTTTACCATACTGAACTATGCTAATTTTTTTCACATTTAATATAAGACCATTTGCTTAGTACCAAATGTTAACGTGGTCTAACTCATGTTGATGAAACTGTGAGTCAGTGGAAGATCAAATAACACCCAGTTTACAGTCATCTGCAAACATATAAAACCACAGGATAAGAATGTTGGCCTGACTGAAAAATGTTTGTAAAATATGAGAGGGGCCAGACAATGAGCCTTTTGGTAGACAATTGGTAATGTTTTTGGTTTCAGCAGAGGCATCTGACTCTAACCAAATAGGTACTGTCAAATAACTAGCTAACTGTCCAGTGGACAACATAAAGATTTAGATTTAGATTTACATGTCTGTCAATAATGACTGGGTACAGAATAGTGTCAAAGGCCCTTGGGTCCTTACAAGCCTAGCCAAGAGTTTATCCCTAAAAAGAAAACTTCAGCCAGCACCTGTTGCCCTGTCAATGAAGGACATAGCTTGAACCCCTGGGACAAACTTGTGGTTTTCAATCCACTAATCAAGGTTGTACTTGAAGAGGATCAGCAAGCAAGGTACTCTGTTTTATATGTAAGGGAAGTCTATTCCAGAGACAGTGCAGCCTCTGGGAGACAAACCTGTCTCTTTAGCAGGTTTTGTTGATATTGCATAATAATTCCAGCCTTTCAAGCGGGTAATGTGTGAGGAGTTAGAATTATGGATATGGAGCATCTCTAGTAGGGCAGGATCTGAGTTTGCCTTTTAAGTGAGATACAGATCACCTTTGAGCAACCTGTACGAAACCAAGCAGACTGATACTGATTTGAGCCTCTCTGCATAAGACAAGTGATAGAGGCTGTGAAGGCTGCCAGCCTAGCTAGATAGAATTTTGTAAATAATTCTGTGTCATTGTGAATATTAATGTAATCCACAGGCTTGTTCTACAAATACAAAGAGAACTACATGTTATGATGAAACTATATGTTGTACTTATTCTTCTTCTTTCGGCTTTTCCCGGTTAGGGGTCACCACAGCGGATCACGTGTCCACTCATGACTGGCAGTGGAATTTTACAGTGTCGAGTTGCCATCCCAGTACCCAACCTTCCACTGTAGGCACACACATGCATGCACTCATGCCTAGGGCCAATTTAGAGTATCCATTCCACCTACAGCATGTCTTTGAGACAATAGAAAGAATTCCTTAGTTCAGACAACCCGTCTCTGAGTTTGAGATCAAACAGTCATACAGTGCTTGAATTATCAGCTTTCTTCCAGCAGAGTATACTGTGGTTACATTTTCTAAGCTCAGTACAACATATAGATTTTCATATACATATAAAAACTATATGTTGTACTGAGCTTCAAAAACGTAACCATAGTGTACTCTGCTGGAAGAAAGCTGATGAGTCAATCATTGTATGACTGATCTCAAGCTCGGATGTCTGGACTAAGGAATTCTTTCTATTGTCTTAGGACAATCATGTTCATGCTACGGGCATTTGCAGACCAGTTTAAGAGGGAGTAGGACAAATATTTGCCCCATCTGTTGTTTGCTTACAGAGAGGTTCCCCAAGAATCCACAGGTTTTTCACCTTTTGAGTTGCTGTATGGCCATAGGCTGACAGGAACTCTAGATTTAATTTGTAATGAGTGGGAAGGTGAGTGTGAATCCCACCAGGAGTCTGTTGTGGCACATGTCCTAAACATTAGGACAAGGCTCAGGAAATTCATGGGCTTGGCCCAGGAGAACCTGACAGAAGCCCAACAGCAGAAAAAGGTCTGGTATGGCAGTAATGATCAAGCTAGTGAGTATGCTGTAGGGCAGCAGGTAATGGTTCTCATTCCTGTCAGACACAACAAGCTGCAAGAAGCTTGGGAGGGACCCTAAAAGGTGGTAAGAAAGGTAAGTGATGTTAACTACATGGAGGAACTGCTAGGGAGGAGGCAGGAGCCCAAACTGTACAATGTTAACATGATGAAACCTTACCATGATAGAGAGGCCCTTGTGCTGAGTATTTGCAGTAGATGGCAGGAGGAGTCTGAGGGGGATCTGGTGACTGATCTCCTCAGGGAGGCTAAGACTGATCCCTCAGTGGAAGGGGTAGCAATGTCTCAGCAGATATCTCCTAACCAGGTTTGAGAAATCCAAGCAGTGTTACAGGGGTTTGGTGACATGTTCACTGGGAAACCAGGGTACACCCACCTGTTGCAGCACCAGGTGGATATAGAACCCCAAAGGCCTATTAGGCAGATCCCTGATAGGGTGCCTAAGAGAGTCAAACAGACTCTGAGGAAGAAAATACAGGAAATGTTGGAACTAGGGATAATTCAAGAGTCCAACAGTCTCTGGGCCTCCACAGTGGTGCTGGTGCCAAATAAGGATGTCAGCACCAGATTTTGTCTGGACTACAGGAAATTAAATAGTCACACAGAGTCAGATCCTCACCCCATGCCTAGGACAAATGAAGCCCTAGAGCAGCTGGGTGGGGCGAAGTATCTTACATCCATTGATCTTGCCAAGGGTTTTATATTAGGAGTGCCAGGCTGCTGAGAGTTCCTGGCCCCAGTATCTATAGCCACCTACCCAGTTGTCTAGCTCTACATCCTGTCCTTGGAAACTGACTCTTCTAACCCGACAGCTAAGGACCCACTCCAACTTGCTGTTTCATCATAGCATCCTCTATCCAACTCCCCAAAGGTTTTAAAATAAAACAATAAGGAAACAAAATACCCAGTTGTCTATCTCTACATCCTGTCCTTGGAAACTGACTCTTCTGACCCAATGGCTAAGGACTCACTCCAACTTGCTGTTTCATCATAGCATCCTCTATCCAGCTCCCCAAATGATTTAAAATAAAACAATAAGAAATAAAATACCCAGTTGTCTAGCTCTACATCCTGTCTTTGGAAACTGACTCCTCTGACCCGATGGCTAAGGACCCACTCCAACTTGCTCTTTCATCATAGCATCCTCTATCCAGCTTCCCAAAGGTTTTAAAATAAAACAATAAGGAAACAAAAATATGTTGGTCTTATAATAAACCTTACAATTTAATCTAGAATTGTGGCAACTACTTTGTGGTGGCTATAAGGTCGTTTTGTAGCCAGAAAAGCCAGCAGCCTCATCCTTCCAGCCTGTGTACCCCTCCATACTAGCATAGTACCTCTAACTACTAGCCTCTTATAATCCAACTCCTGATCTATCCTCTCACTCTTAGAACCTCCTGTTGCACTTCTGATTTTACTCACTAGGTGGCATCCTAATCAGCTATATCTTTATTATACTAATTTACCAGCCCTACTTCCACTTAGCTTGCCTGCTACCCCTTATCTTAACCCACTTCCAATCTCCTGGCCAAGCTGCTTTTTGTAAGTAAACTTTACCTCATCTTTTTTATCCTTCCAACCACTTTTCTTTTTCACAACCTTGTTATTCACCTCTAAACTTTACTTACCAAATATTCTAAGCTTTTCTCACTGATTGTTCTTCATAGGCTTCCTCCTTCTCTTGTCTCTACCCACTCTGTTTGCCATGCAGGCTCACTCCGCTCCCCTACCCTACCCCCAAATCTCACCCACCCCCACTAACCCTAGACTTATACCTCCTAACCATAGCCCTTTCCAATCCTACCAATCAGAGGTTCCCACTTCTCTAGCTAATTATATCTAACCCTTCCACCACTTATTTTTCTTCGCTTGATCCAACTACTTAAGCTGATTAATCTTATCTTTTATCTAGCAACTTGTCTCACTTCTGTCCTAGTACCCTTATATTACCCTGAAACTTTATAGCAGTATGCCTATAACAATGAACTCTACTAGAACTAAGTTAATACTCATTACTTCACTCATAGCTATCCTTACCTCATCCTATCTCCTAACCTACTTTGAAACCCTCAAGTATTTCCAATGTCATTATCCTCCAACACAGACATACATACTAACTCCTACTATCTTCTACAACCATATAAACATAACTTACATAACTAGCTACCTGATATCCAAATATCACAGACTGGCCCACATTAAATTATATAATCCCACCACCAGGAATGTTCAATATCTCATTAGCTACACGCACTATCCCATACTTAGATTAAAAAAACAATCCTTAACAGATGGAGACGTCCATCCTAACCCTGGCCCAACAAATGTCTCAACAATTGAATCTTGTCATCCAAATTCCTTTACCCCACTCAACACTAGAAAACCCCCTAACTCACTCCTGATATAACACCTCAATATCAGCAGTGTAAACAATAAAATTCCCCATCTTCATGCTCTCCTAGATGTTCACTCATTTGATATACTATATTCGACAGAAACTTAGTGAAAACCTAGAACTGAGGATAATAAAATTATCCCACCAGGATACAATATATTGAGACAAGATCATACAAAGTGTAAGGGAGGGGGAGTAGCAATTCTTTTTAAAGACAGCCTACATGTTGCATTTCACCTTACAATCCCCCTCAGGATAATAAGGCATAAGTCCTTATTTCCAAAATTTAGCTTAACTCAGATAAATCCTTGTATATCATCTGTATCTATCTGCCTCCTGGCAATAATTTTAATACTCTTGAGGATACCCTCAGCTGGATTTCATCTACTTTCCCCACAAGAAACTATAATCTTAGGGACTTTAATATTGATTGGAAGTGTGTTAACACTGAACATCCTACTTCTCACATCAATCTTCATGGCTTCACTCAAATCATCAACGCCTCTACCAGAATTAACAAACCGAACAATAAAGAGAGTACCTTAGATTGGATTCTTATTAATAACCATATCCAACCATATAAGGTAGGAATCTTACCTGATGACATAAACAACCACTCTCTGACCTACATTATCAGACTAAAACATGATATTTCCCATCCTCCAACATATAGAACTTCAAGGTCTAATAAATACTTTAACCCAAGACTATTTCAATGTGAGTTGATTGCCTGTGACTGGACTCCTCTAAGAACACTCTCACTTGAAGAGGCAGTCAAACACTTCAATGAAAAATTCTTGACTTTCCTTGACCAGCATGCTCAGAAATGCTCTATTAGAATCAAGTCAAAACCTGCCCCCTGGCTCACAAAAGAAACCAGACAGAAAATCTTAGTCAGAAACAAAGATTGGTCTAGGTGGCATGCAACCAAAAATATTACTATCCAGCAAACTTTTAGACAGTTGAGAAATGTAACAAAAAGTCTATTTTCTCAGATAAAAATAACTTTTGTAGCAAACTACAGCAAAAATACCAAAATAATCCACCAAGGGTCTGGGCAATTATCAACAGACTCCTACACCCAGGTCACTCCAGCACACCAACTCCACATGATGCTAATCATAATACTCCCAACAAAACTGTTAATACCTTTAACACCTTCTTTACAGAGGCCATTCAATCTCTAGCCTGCCAGCTATCCCATGATAACTCCAGCCTTCTTACCTCCTCTACAAATCCCCTTCCTACTTTCCACCTGCAACCCATCCCTACTAACTTCATTGTTTCAAATGTACTCTGAGGAAGCTACAACTGGGTTTGTAGCGAAAACGTTTCTTGGTTTGTCAATAAAAGTTGCGTTAAGAACACAATATTACCGCAAAGTGGACTTGTACTTTCCGTTAACCTTGGCTTATTTTTTACTAACTTCATATTTAAGCTCATCCAAAAACATAAGCCATGTACTCCTTCAGCTGACCAAATTCCAGCTGAATATTTGCAAAAAGCAGCCAAAGCAGTAGCCTATCCTATATCTATACTCATTAATAGAACCATAAAATAGGGTTCCATCCCTGCCATCTGGAAAATCTCTCATATTATACCATTACACAAAGGGGGCAACTCAAACGAATATTCTAACTATCAGCCTATTGCTCTACTATCACCCTTAGCAAAATTAATGGAAAAATGCATTCATCACCAGCTCCTTGCCCATTTAAGTCAACATAATATACTAGCTAACAGCCAACATGGATTTAGACCAATTCACAGTACTATTACTGCCCTCTTATCCTTCACTGACTCCATTAACAGAAACCATAATGACAATGTTCTCTCTTCAGCACTATTTATTGATCTTTTGATATGGTAAACCATACTGTCCTTATTAATATTCTTAAATCTCGTTCACTTAGCAATGAAACTGTACAATGGGTTACTTTCTACCTTAGTAATAGGCAGCAGGCAGTGCTCTGGGAGAATAACCTTTCTTCCAACCTACCTGTAATCCTAGGGGTCTCTCAAGGTTCCATTCTAGGACCTCTCCTATTCTCAATATTTATCAATGATTTATACCTAGCTATTCCTCAAGCCTCCTGCATACAATATGCAGATGATTCAACACTCATAGGTTCAGCCAACTCTGCATCAGAACTGCAATCCCTAACTCAGAAAGTATTTAACACAGTAGAGACCTGGTTCTTAAAACATTGCCTCCTCCTGAATCTCAAAAAACAAAAACAAAGCTCCTCCTCTTTACACCTACTTGCAAGTCCTCCCCTATTGGTTTCTCAGTCATATCTAACAATGGCACCCTCATATCCCCTGACTCTACCATCAAACTCCTAGGTATTACAATTGACAACAATCTCAACTTTGACACCCATATTAATAACACTATAAAAACAGTCAACAGAAAAATGAGGTCCCTTTAGAGGATTAAGCCCATCCTTACCCCAGATGCTAGATCTACCATTGCCCACTCCCATCTTATCTTTACACTTCTTTATGCTTCCCCCATATATACGAACCTGTCGAAAAATAATCTTCTCAAATTGGCCAACTTGTATAATCACATTGACAGATTTGTCACTGGTAATCCATTCCAAACCCATCATTGTCTGAATCTAAAGCAGCTAGGCTGGCTTGAACTACAAAACCTCCTACAACTTTCACAACTTACCATAGCCCAAAAGATCCTAAATAACCCAAACAACATTCCTATACTTTCAAACCTCATAATCCCTTATAGAAATCTTAATTCATTATGATCTTCTAATAAAATACTAGTCAGCATAAGTAAGTCCAATAACCTGGCAGGGGACTCACTATTCTCTAACACAGCTGGTAAAAACTGCAAACTACTACCTGAGGATCTTACTTCACTTCCTTCCTTGCCGCTCTTTAAACAAAAACTCAAAGATCACCTAAAATTACACTGGTTATGCCCTTGCAGCAACCCTAACTAATCCCTTCTCCCTTATTTTGTATCATCTCTTAAATTCTACTCTGTTTACTTGTTTATTTACTGCTTACTAACAATTAAAGCAGGAACTGGAACCAATGGATACTTTGACTTTAATCCCTCTTGGTGCATCAAGTATGATTTCTGTTCCTTACCTTACCTATCATTCTGCATATCACTGTATATAGTTTTTGTCTCATCTTTATGTATTCTGATACTTTTGTTATGTATACCCTTATTTGCAGAATCTTGATTCTATATGTATATGTCACTGTATTTATGATATTACTGCTTTTCATCACTGGAGCTTTTCTCCCCGGGCCTCTACTGAAAATGGACATATATCCAACTAGACTAACCCGGTTAACAAAGGTAAAATAAATAAATAAAATAAATAAATAAATAAAGGGTTACTGGCAGGTGCCTTTGACTGCCAGTGCTAGAGAGAGGTCAGCTTTTGTGACTCCTTTTTGCTTGTATGAGTTCACAATGATGCCCTTTGGGGTGAAAATTGGCTCAGAAACTTTCCAGAGACTGGTAGATCATATCCTAGTAGGAGCTGGAGGGTTTGCCCTTGCTTACCTAGATGATATTGCCATCTACAGCCATTCCTGGCAAGAGCACCTTCAATATGTCAGGGAGGTGCTGGGCAGACTACAGAGGGCTGTGTTGACTATTAAGCTGAGAAGATGTCAGGTAGGTATGGCAGAGGTCTCCTACCTGGGACATAAGTGGGGAGTGGTAAGATCAGGCTGAATCAGTCAAAGTGGAAGCCATTCAGGCATGACCTGCACCTGTTACCAAAAAGCTGGTGAGGGCATTCTTAGGGACAAAAGGGTACTACAGAAAGTTTGTCCCCAGCTAGAGTATCATAACTGCTCCTGTCACAGTCCTGACAAGGAAAAACAGGCCAGATAAGGTAGTGTGGACTAGAGCATGTGCGCAGGCAGTCCAGAAATTTAAAGAAGCTTTAGGAGGACTCCTCGCTGTTTTCCAGTCCAGATTACAGCAAATAATTTGTTGTGCAAGTGGATGCTTTGAACCATAGGGTGGGGGCTGTACTTAGCCAGATTTCTTCAGAGGGAGAACAGCACCCAGTGGTATATCGCAGTCATAGGCTCCAACCCAGGAAGGAATGCTATGCAGCTGCAGAAAATGAATGTCTAGCCATATTGTGGGCACTTCAGAAACTTCAGCCTTATCTGTATGAAAGGAACTTCACTGTAGTTACAGATCACAATTCCCTAACATAGTTACCAAGCCAGCCAGCAAAATACCAAGTTGCTAATATGGAGCCTAGGGTTGCAAGCATATATGTCAGTGCAGCACCACAATGGGATTAGCAATGTCAGCACAGATGGGCTCTCAAGACAGGGAATGGGGTAATGTATACTCAAATAGACCTAACCCACTCAAGCAATGTTTCTCAAGGGTAATTTGAAAAGCTAGCTTTAGTTCTCCGGGGGGAAGATATGCGAAGGCTGCCAGCCTAGTTAGATAGAATTTTGTAAATAATTCTATGTCATTGTAAATATTAATGTAATCCACAGGCTTGTTGTACAAATGTAAAGAGAACTATATGTTATGATTAAACTATATGTTGTACTGAGCTTCAAAAATGTAACCACAGTGCATGCTGCTGGAAGAAATCTGATAAGTCAAGCATTGTATGACTGTTTGATCTCAAGCTCGGAGACAGGATGTCTGGACTAAGGAAATATTTCTATTGTCTTAGGACAAGAGTTAATTACTAGATTTTACATTTAAAATGTCTTTTATTGCTGTGGATTCCTGTAGGTGCAGATTTCAAAAAGAAATGTAAATTTTGAGTTTCTGTTAGCCTGTGAAACTAAATCAGAACTGTTAAGAATGATGTAATCTGAAATGACTCAGCAGTACTGTGTTATCACTTTCCCAGAGAGAAAGATAGAGCATTTTGGATTTTGTCTGAAGAACATCCACTCACCAGCACTTGCTCGCTTTGTATGTAAGTAAGATATTTGTTTAGAACAGTGATTTCTCTTAGAGATAGATAGAAATAGCCAGATTAGTCTAGCTGTTTTCTATATTTATGTCAGACTATTCTACAGTATTATTTTAAAGCATTTTACTGAGATTTCTGACCTCTGCAATGTCATTGTTTTGAAGTAAAAAGTATTGTCTTGTGTTTTTATTATTTATTATTAAATGTTTTTAAACCTTTCAACTGTGGCAGTTTTGTGTAGGGATAATTTAAGCTCTAGAGTACTTGCATGTACTTAGTGATACTGTACTAAGCTACTTCCAGAATAGCCTTATCCCTGGGTTACACTTACTATTTGGATCACAGTAATATTACACAGTCAAATTGGTGACCCTTTGGGAAGGGCCTTATTAGTAGCTGATAAATAGTGGTTGGTGGCAGTGGATTACTATCTTATAGCCTAGGCAGAAAGGGTCATAGCTGGTGAACCTGTGACATCCTTTCCCAGGAGTGTCTGTTTGTATATAACTCATATCTTAAAGTGTGTGTGTGCATGTGTGTGTGTGTGTGTGTGTGTGTGTGTGTGTGTGTGTGTGTGTGTGTGTGTGTGTGTGTGTGTGTGTGTCAGCTACATGGGTAGGGACTAGTTGGACAGAGAGGGTGTTTGAGGTTCATCTTGACCACTAGGCTGACAGCTGGACCCTATAGCTGTGCCAGTGGGGAGTCTTATTGGTGATATGGGGAGTGGTGAGGATTGAGGGTCCATGATTACTGGGCCAGTGCATGAGATGGGCCAGGGCCATGGATTCTCTTTATGAGGTATTTCTGTGACCTTTCCAGTTGGTGCAGATGTTCTGAGCTGTACATCCCAAATGCGACATTATACTCAATCATTGGTCTAATGAGTGAGGAGTATAGAGAGGTTATAACCTCCTTTTTCTGGATGTAATCTCTTCACTTATGAGATGAACAATTTAAAAGGCTTTTCTGACCACTGCCACTGAATGATGGTTGAATGTGAGATTATTATCAACCTGAGTACCCAGGTATCTCACCACAGGTTGTGTTTTTAGGGGGTTGCCATTGTCTGGTAATCAGTATGGACTATATTTTTGCTGAATGGTATGATGATACTTTTTTTGCATTTAGCTTGAGGCCATGACTTTGGCACCAGTCATTAGTTGCTGTGAGACCCTCTTGCAGTATGCTAACATAATTTGGGGAGTCAATTACAGCACCCAACTTACGGCCATCCACAAACTTGTTCAAACACAGGCCTTTTGTCTTTGCCTGGACCTCCGAGAAGTAGATGCCAAACAGTAGGAGTCCCAGGACAGATCCCTGGGGAACTCCACTAGTGACAGATCTGCTATCGGAGGTGGAGATGCCTATTTTGACCTTAAGGGTCCTGTAGTTGAGCCAGTTGCCCCACCCCATATGATGAGATAGGGATCTACTCCAAGTTGTGATAGATTTTTGATGATGCTCAAGTGGGGAATTGTGTCAAAGGCCTTGGCCAAGTCAAAGTAAGCTGTATGTACTAACTTTCCTTCATCAAGGGCCTTGGTGATAGTCAAAAAAAAGTCAACCAAGTTCAACAGGCAATATCTGTCCTTGACGAATCTGAATTGGGTGGGGTCAAGTACTTGGAGACTGCCTATGTCCTTGTTTATGAGATCCCTAATAATATGTTGCCTGGCTTTACAGATCAGACTTGTCAAGCTACTGGTGTGATAGTTTCCAGGGTCAGTAATGGCACCACCTTTGTGCAAGGGGATGACAATGGCAGTTCTCAACTCTACTGGGATGAAGCCTATACTTAGGCTGTGGTTGAATAGGGTGCTCAATGGCAAAGCCAGTTCTTGTTGGAGATGGTGCAAAATAAAGCCTGGGATACTATCAGGTCACATGGAAGCTGTGTTCTTTGCCTTGGACAGAGTCTTTAACATTTGATCTACAGAGATGTAAGGTGTGAGATAAGTATCAGGGATGTCAAAAGGTCCTTTTGGGTGACAGGTGGGTAAAGTTTGCTAGCAGGTTGGCTTAGTCAACAGGATCAGTGTAGGTGATATTGTTAAGTACTAATTTATGACAAACCTGGTATTTGCCATGGTGGTTCCTGATGTAACTGAAGAAGGCTTTGTGGTTTCCCTGTGTTTCAGAGGCTAGTTTCGATTCATAATTGGTTTTGGAGTTTTTCACTAATGATCTAATTTGCTTGTTAAGGCTAAGGAGGGAGTTTTTCCAATTTGGAATTTGTTCTTTTTTGCGATTGGACAATAGTTTCTTCCTTTTGTTGTAAAGCCTGCTGATAGAGGATGTCCAGCAACCAGGTTTGTGCTTCCTTAAGGAGCAGGTTTTAATTTTGTTGGGTATGGCAGAGTCCATGGAGTGGTACAGGTGCTTGTATACTGCACTGGAGTACTGTTCACTATAGTTGTCTGCATGCTCTGAGGGGGACGGTGGAGTTTAGCTAGAGATAACCCTCCCTTAGGTGGTTATCGTCAGCTTTTGAGAAGTTTTTTTTTAGCTTGATTATGACTGGGAGGGGGTTGGGTGGGATGGAATCTTTGAGTGATACACCCTTTCACTCAACTAGTCCCATACCACTACCAAACCTTCTTTATTCACCACTATGCACACAGATTACAGCCATCAAACTACCAGTCCCAAACAACTATAAAGAACTTTAAGACCCTAAACAAACTACTCAAACTCTATTTTTACCTCAGAACCTAACTCATTAGCTGTGGTGATATGCACCCAAACCCAGGCCCACAAAATCTAGGAACCCCATCCCTCAACCTGAATGATACCCTACTCCACCGAGACAAATCCTCACTCCTCATTTTAAATTTAAATGTTAAGTATACTAAACAAAGTCCATGACCTTCATGCACTACTCTCCTTTTATCAACCTGAGATAGTCATACTAACAGAGACTTGGCTTAAACCAGGCAACCACAACAATGAAATCACTCCACCAGGTTACAATATAATTCGTAGTGATAGAATAGGTAAAAAAAAGGGGGAGGGGTGTTGCTGTAGTGTATAAATCTCACCTCATCCTTGAGAAAGTAGACATAACAAACCTCAGACCTTGATAAAGCTGAACTCACTCTAACAAAACTAAAACTTAGTGATGGTAAACACATCAACATCATAGGCTGCTACATCCCTCCAGGCAAAAATATCCCTATTACAGAAAAACTACTAGAATGGATATCTAACTCCCTCCCCAGGAAAGCATAGTATTAGGAGACCTTAATACTGGCAAAACAGTTTCAGTCAAAACCAACTCTCCCATATTAACCTACATGGCCTAACCCAACTCATCACTTCCCCCACAAGAACAGACAAGAGAACCAAACACCAATCCACTCTAGATTGGATACTCATATCCCACCCATCACTGATATCCCTAGTAGGGTGTCTACCAGACACCCTGAGTGACCACCAAGCCACATTTTTACGCAGATCAAAATCACCACAACTGACCCAAATATCTACATGCCTAATTAGAAACAAAAAACATTTTAACCGCTCCAACTTTATAAATGACCTAAAAATGTGTAACTGGACACCCTTTAAAAAACCTGCCTCTTGAAGAAGCTGTACTATATTTCAATGCTACCTTCATAAACACCCTTAACCATCATGCCCCCTCCAGAAAAACAAGAATTAAAACTAAATATGCCCCCAGTTAACCTCAGACACAAAATCCCTCTTCAAAAAAAGAAACAAGGCCCGGACCAACTACCTCAAAAGTTAATCCCAATTGAACAAACAAATATACGTTGAACTAAGTAACAAAGTAAAAAAACTCACCAAAACAGACAAAACATCTTACTACCAAATGTTACAGGATAAGCATAGGAACAACCCACAAAAATTTTGGGCAGCAATTAACTCTATTCTACAACCAGGAAAAACAACTACCCCAACCCCAAACATAGATAACAGCCAAGAAGACATCCCCACTTAATTTAATAAATACTTTACATAAACTATCCAGACTCTTGCAAACAACCAACCCTATGACAACATCCCCACCCCTGCAAATGCACCCCCATCCCAACTATTTATTTTTTATTTTATTTTACATTTGTTGACCGGCTGGTCCCAGCTGATATGTCCATTTTTTTCAGTGGGCCGGGAGAAAAGCTCCAAGGTTGGTTATAACAAAGGAATACAGAAAATAAAAAGAACATAGAAGATTCACATATCAAAACAAAACAAATAATTGCATTATATTATAATATCATCATCTAAAATAATAATAATAATAAAAATTTTTTTTTTTTTTTTTTTTAACAATTGCCCCAAGTTCAGCTCCTACACAGAACCAACTAAATCCATTGAAAAACTACTCTGCAAGCTCAAACCAATGTCTCTAGCCACAGATAAATTTACCCACTGAATACCACCATCTGGTTGCAGAAGCCATATCATATCCTGTCTCCATCCTAATTAACAGATCCATTACCAAGTGCATAGTACCCAGGCTATGGAAAATATCACATATCATCCCTCTACATAAAGGGGGAAACCTCCCTGCAACTCAATAACTACCGCCCTATAGCCATACTATCCCCTTTATCTAAAATTTTAGAGAGGGTAATACACAAGCAACTAATGAAATATCTCCTAGAAAAAAATCTAATAGCAACACAACAACATGGCTTTAGACCCTTCCATAGCACCACCACTGCACTAACAGAATTCACCAACATTGTCAATACTCACAGAAACAACGGACTCCTTGTATCTGCGACCTTCCATGACTTGTCCAAAGCATTCAATATAGTTAACAACAATAAACTCATTCTTTCACTAACAACTTCAAACCTTACCACCCCTGCCATCTCCTGGTTCAAACAATACCTAGTGGGAAGGAAACAAGCTGTTATGTGGCAAAACCAACTCTGCCCTCCCTACCAGTCTCCCGAGGAGTACCCCAAGGCTCCATCCTGGAGCCACTTCTTTTTACCCTCTTCACCAATCAGCTCCCAAACAGTATTCCTAAAGCCTCAATAGTGCAATAAGCAGATGATACCACCATAATATGCGCAGCCAAATCAATTGACATCCTTCACTCCCTAACATAAGAATGCTTCTCCCTAGCAGAATCTTGGATTACAAACCAAAGGCTCATTCGGAACCCAAGTAAAACAATGCTAGTACTCATTAGCTCCCATAGAGCCACACCTCCCACTGATTCTTTATTCATCTCCTCCTTGAACAAGACCACAATCATCCCCACAAATCATACCAAACTCTTAGGAGTTGAAATAGATAATCACCTTAGATTTGACCTACATATTTCTATAATCATAAAAAAGTACATAAAAAACTTGGCCTACTGTATCGCAATAAAAAATTCCTCACTGTCCACTCCAAAACTATAATAGCGAGGACTCACCTACTATCCATCCTACTTTATGCCTCCCCCATGCTTACAAATCTCCACAAATCCGACCTAAACAAACTTGATAGTTGTTATAATAAGAAAGCCAAATTTGCTACAATCTCTATCATCAGAACACATAACTGTGAATGCCTAAAAAAACTCAATTGGCTAGAACTACCACTACTACTTCAACTCAATCAACCATCACTAGCCCAAAAAATAATACATAACTTTGAAAACACCCCAGCCTTACAAAATATTTTGCAACCCTATACAACCGCCAAGCCCTTGAGGTCTAGCACACAAAACCTCCTCAAAGTAACCAAATATAACAATGAAGCTGGTAAGTCTGTCTACAGCCACTGTATAGCAAAAACCTGTAACTCCCTTCCTGCCCACATAACTGACAACAAATCCCCATCACAGTTCAAGAAACTTGTTAAAACTCACTTTTTGAATAATCAACTGTGCTCCTGTATCCCCTCTGGCTAATGTCTCATTATAACACTTCATCTAACTTAAGTAACTCTGATAAGCTAACCATTCATAGTACTGTACCCACTTAGGACTGTTAATCTACTTCTCATCCCATCTCTCCAGGAGTTAGGGAAAACTACCCCAGCAACGTTGTGCTTTCCATAAGCAACTAAAACCAGGAGAAGACATATTGTACATCAATGTGTTATCCTTCTCAACTAAAACCAGGAGGAGACATAGTAAATCAATTTGTTATCCTTCTCATCATCTGCTCTCTTGGAGCCTTATTCTACATCTCTCTGCTTTTACTTTGATAGTAAAACTATAACAGGAATCCTAAACTTAGGAATATCTTCTAAAATGTAATATTATATTGTAGAGAATTAATGTATCTTAGCTGTTAGTTAATATGTATGTCAAAGTCTATTCTATGGAAATTGTATGTCAAAAGTCCGTCCTTAAAACTATGTTTTGTATAAAATTGTTCTATTGGAGCTTTTCTCCCCAGGCCTCCACTGAAAATGGACTTGTAATCTAGTTGGACTCTCCCGGTCAACAAATGTAAAATAAATAGTAAATAAATAAAATAAATGAGAAAGTACAATGATCTGATCTCACCAGGGAAGAACATACTATGGGAGTGGTGCAGCTGTCACCCATGCTGGTGAGAACCAAGCCCAGAATGTTAACTCCCCTTGTGGGGGATGAGACGAGATGGTCTATTGAGTTAGAATTAATGAAGTCAAGGAATCATTGAGTAACTGCATTAGTGCAAGAATAGCTCACCCAGTATATGGTTGGGTAGTTGAAGTCACCAAGTATCAAGGTGTTAGGTGGTACCTTGATGGAGTCAAGTAGATACAGGTAAGAGGAATGGGTGTCCTGAGTCAAAAAGGGGGGTCTATAGCTGAATATCACTTGGATGGGTGTCTTGCTAACTGTCAGTTGCACCTGGAGTAGTTCCAGTGCATCTTGCTGGCAAACCAGTCTGGAGGTGTGCCTATGTTTAATAAAGATAGAGACTCCACCACCCTTAGTCTTCCCGACCTCATTTTGATGTCAGAATGTGTGGAATGAGGTATAGCCTGGTAAGGCAGGGGTGGTCTCTGCAGGCATGAACCAAGTTTCCTTGACTGCACAGACATTGGCATTTTCTAGTGCAAGGAAAGCCTCCAGTGAGTGCATTTTCAGATTAAGGCTCCTAGCATTAAGCAGCATGACCTTCAATTTGCTTTTTGACAGATCTTATATTTTGGAAGATTTATCTTTGTGACATTGCCTAAAGAAGGCATAATGGGGGAGGTGAGAGCCTTGGCCAGGATCCAGAATCCCAGTGGTGACAGGTGGAGTCCATCTCTGGCAAAGAATCAAGGCCTGTTAACCATGTCATCCCAGGCAGATAGATACTGAATCCCCTTGGAATGTCACCAGAAACTAAGCCAAATGTTGAGGCCAATTATTTTTTGTTGGTATTGTGGTAACCTTTTTGGTGAAGGTAGGATGCTGCTAAGGGCTAGGGCCATACCTGCCTGGGACACATACTCTGAGAGCTCAAACATGTCTCTTGTCATATAGTCTAGGGAGGTATGTCTCAAGTCATTCACACCAACATGGACAGTGACAAAGTCATACTTGTACTTGTTGTGCAGAGACGTGCATGCATAATATGGCAGTTTGTGGCACCAGACAGACAACTGACCGTGACCTTCTCCTTGTCAAGCTTGGTGAGAGGGCCATCTGTGTGTCTCACAACTGAGTCACCAATGACTAGTATGTGTGGTTCATTGTTATGCCTTGTGGGCTGTGATGCTTTATTGTTTTGCCTTATGGGCTGTGTGTGTGAGACACTGGTGTGTTGCCTGCTGTGTGTGATGTGTTTGATGTTGTGTGTGGATTGTTTGTAAGTGTGTTTTGGAGGTATCTGCTGTTTAGCTAAGTTTTTATTGTGGACCTCTACATAGGTGGGTGTCTTCTGTGTCTGGCTATGTGATGTGAATGGTGCGGTGTTTGTGCTGGCAATCTCCTCTTTGTCAGGTGTACTGACTGTGGCATGAGAAATCATGGATTCCAGGTTACTGATGTACATGCATTTCTCGCAATTAGAAAAATTACATACTAGGAGAAAAGGGATGCAGTGGTGGTACGGAGGTAGCATTGTTACCTCACAGCAAGAAGTTCTCCCGTTCGATTCTCGGCTTGGCTTGGGAGTGCCTTCTGTGTGGAGTCTGCATGTCCTTCCCACAGTTGGGTAGCATTCAAAAGACATGTGTGTGTAAATGGGCATGCCTTCGTTTAAGGTTGGGCATCAAGCTGGCACCTTGGCATTTCGTAAAAATCTACTGCCAATCATTAGCGGACCGGAGTCCTGCTGTGGTGACCCTTTACCGGGAAAAAGCCGAAAGACAAACAACAACAACATACTAGGAGAAAAAGGTTGTCAGTAAACAAGTGGCAGTTGCTACACTGTCTCAGTATGCCCATGTTGATGAGGCTGGCAGGAGAAACTAATGGGATTTGTCAAGACATAGTGTTCAGAAACTTGGGTTGACTTATGGAGAGAGGGTTTTGATAACGGTTTGTCCACAAGAGTGTAGACCACAAGAACCTTCTTAAATGTAATGTAACTGGCATAAAGCACAAGTGCTAAAACCAAAACTAAGGTGTTTAGAATAACAGATAAATTTAATCAGGCTACTAACAAGCAGTAATAAATGCAGCAGAGTAAAAGCACTTGAACACTTAAGAGCACACAGCAAAAATAAGGTGCAAAAGTGGGAAGAACACAGTTACAGTAAAAGCAGCTGAATAACGTGTACATTTTTTTTTTGTTTTTATTTAGTGGAGAGGGAGAAAACTGAAGATAATTCAAGATTAAGAAACTAAGGTGGTTGGCCTTCCCAAATGCTCTCTCTGTACTCAGTAGACTGAGCTGATGAGATGAGAAAGGGAGGAGTGTCCAAAATCAAAGAAGCAAGGGGGTAGTCCTTCCCAAATGATCTCACTGTACTCGGCTGAGTGAGCAAATGAGATGGGAATGAGAGGAGTGACCAAAATCAATTATCCAGCAGGGACAGGCAATTACAAAGCCACCAGGTTTAAGATTATAACAACACTTGGATGAGAGGGCAGGAAAAACAAACAAAGCAGGCAGAAGAGGTCAGCAATAAACAATGAAGCAAATATATAAATGCAGTACAGTGTAAATCAAGTGCAAAAAAAGTATACTTATCAGTTTGGTATATCAGATGGTTATAGAGTCCAACACAGCCACATAGTTAGCTCTGCTGTTTTAGTTCTGTACAATTTCACAGAATGCAAGCCTTTGTACTAGAAGTACAACACAGAAAATAATCCTCAGGCAATCCTTATAAACATTCCTGTAGTATTCTAATTGCTTTCTCTACTTCCACTGAGACTCATTCAGTTGCATCTGGATGAGATAACAATCAGAAAAAGACAACTCCTCATAACGTCATCCCAACTGAAAGCAAAAATAAAAACATTTTTTGCATGGGGAAAGACCACCCCACCCCATAATAATTTGACTTATATGACTTCCATCTTTGAATACACATGAGGAAAGGAGAAATCTCCTTAAAGGAGGGAAACATTGATGGCCCATATTTAGCTACACCATGATTCCCTATGCAAAATAATGAACAAGAAGACCTGTCTCAATGAGATGATCTCATCCAATTGGCACCTCACCAACTGTAAAATCTATGAGGTGTTTGCTTCTATAAATACCAGGGGATGGAGCCTGAATGGCTAACTGAAAGCAGCAGTATTTTAGAGCTCCATATAACTAGTTAAATAAGACAGGAAAAATATTATTTTTTTTCTTCAAAGTATAAAATCTTATAGACAAAGGACTAATTTACATAATTAGAAACTTTGGTGAAGTTTTACAAATAATTTTCTGTCAAAAAGCTTGGAGATATATTCACTTGTTATAATAAGCAACTCATAGAATTCTCAGCAGGATGCTGCCTTAAAAATGGAACTACAACACATAACATCTACCTTGCAGGAGCTGTCTTTGAAGATGGATGATTTTAAACAAAACCTAGAAAATCTTAAAACAAGCAGTCAAAAACAGGCTGACACTCTCAAGGAAATGCTACAACAACACCTGACAAGGATAACAGGAATAGAGGTTTCACTAAATGACTTAGAAAGCAGACTTAAGGAAGAGAAAACACAGAAAACATTGCTTCTTCAGCAAAACACTTGGTTGGTTAATAAAGTAGATGACTTGGAAAATAGGGAGAGGAAAAATAACATCAGGATTTTCAGATTACCTGAAAACACAGAAGGTGAGGATATTATTTCCTTTTTATCAAGCTGGATCCCAGACTTTTTAAATTTAAAAGAAGGACTTTCCTTTGGCATTGAAAGGGTGCACAGAGCTCTTGGCTCTAACTCAAACTCTCCCCCTAAGTCAATAATTATCAAATTTCTTTCATACATGGACAAGGAACTGATTTTAAAATCTGCTTGGAGGAAGGTACCTCTAAAATATAAACAGAGCCTGATAAGATTTGATAATGACTATTCATCCAGAATAATGGAACAAAGGAAAAAAGTGTGGCCAATGATAAAATTCTGAAACAAAATAACATCAAGGCACAACTTGCATACCCAGCTAAGATAAGAATACTATATGCCAACGAGATGAGGACTTTTATTGACTTAGAGAAAGCCTCTTCTTTTAATAAAAATAATGATGTGATTACTTTACCAGAAGATATGGATTGGATGTCACCTTCTCTCAAGAGAACAAAAGAAACAAATGTCTGGACAGATGTCAAAAAGAAGAAGCAAAAGACTGATAATGTTACAGCCACATCTCTCAAAGTATCTACTATGATATGAATTGTTTTAACATTACTTTATAGGACCAATTTTACTGCTTAAATTTTAAAACAAAGGTAACTAATTACTGGAATCTTTAACTATATATTTTTGAAAATAGATGACATATGAGAGTTTTCACATTACCTCAGGTATGTAAAACAGGGTACTTTTCTTTCACAGAAGGAGGGTTATATAGCACATAAAATATTTATACTGTAAATCAACATACATAGTATATGTATATTTTCTCTTAATTTTCTCTTTTCTTTCTCTCTTCTCTCTTTTCTCATTATTTATTTTAACTGCATCTTGTCTCCCTTTCTAAATTCTCTCCTATTTTCTGATCTAATATAGTCTGTATATATTTAATAACTCACTACCTATACAAAGATAAATAGTACTCTAAAATAATCTAGTTATTGGGTAGACTAATTAGAAAAGTGAACTTAATTAATTGTTATTACAATATTTATTAGACTAATGGTAGACACTGTTTTGCTTGTTGGGTTTGGAGTCATGTTCGTGATTAACTCTAAGATGCTCTGTTTGTGTACATATGTCCTTTGGAACTTTTCCATTATCAGGGCAACACTGTAAATGCGGTAGCTGGTGCTTGCAATTTTCTAACAGCTGTTATCTTCCATATGTCTGGTACATTAATCTGAATTTCAGCAGCCTATCATAGTGGTGGCATGTGCAAAGCTCTTCAGTTTACTTCTCTTGAGCTAGTGCACTCATCGGGTAACCAATCGACCATTGGTCCCAGCTCGGATTGTCTGTAAGGAAATTGCTTTGATGTTGTGATTCATGTGCAGAGAAACTCAAATGTATGTCATTATTTACTGACTTCAGTCACTGAAAAAAGCAAAAATTTGATGTGGAACACACCAGAAATATGGCAAAAATCTGGACAGTTGAGAGGTATGAAATGCCATTTGTAGCTTGAAAAGGTCTACACTGTAATATGACTTATGTACACACACAAAAAAATATTACTTCCCAATAATACTGTCTTGATATTAAAATCATTTCACAAATATAATCTGGCTAGCATATATCAGTTATCTTTAAAAAAATCTGTCTCATTTTTTTTTTTGGGGGGGGTCACGCAAAGAGCGCTGCTTACACTGTCACACAGCTTGATTCCTGAGGCACAAGTTTGAGGACTGCGACCTCTGGCTGTACAGTCCTTCGGGATCAATGTAAATAGCAGAATTGTTATTGTGTGTGGACAACGTACCACATTGTCAAACAACAGCATGGAAGCCGACCTTTTGGCAATATCAGAGCCCCGATAACAGAAAAGTAAAAAAAAAAAAAAAAAAAAAAAGCACACAGAAAAGTTTTGCAGCTCCATCGGGGCAACACCATAAATGTGCTAGCTGGTGATCAGAAACCTTGCTAACATCTGTGTGAAAATTACAAGTGCCAGCTACCACATTTATAGTGTTGCCCCAATAACGGAAAAGTACCTGTCCTTTGAATTATTTTCTTTTAGTATTAACTAAATACATAGAAAGGAAAAAAAGGAGGGAAAAATGTTCTGTTGGTTGGGAGAAATGAAGCTTTATTTGCATTCTGTTTGCCTTGCAAACTATTTTAGTTTGTTTTTAACATATACTGCTCAAAAAACGCTATATTTGTGTTGCCATGGCAACAGTAAACAAGTGTGGCAGTTTCTATGGGCACTGTGAACCTGCAAAGTGCATTTAGCCTCGCAGACAACAAATAAAAAAAAAAGTAATGTCTTTTAATTATTAAAACATTATGCTAATGCTTTTAGCAGGGAGACATAGTGCCCAAGGGAGAAATTATTTAACTTCTATCTAGAACATCTGTCATTTTACCCTGGTAATAAATAATTGTTGTCCTTGAGAATCTAGTAGGTGGGCATTGTGTGCCCTACTGCTTCCAAATGTTTTTTGATTTTGTGTTGCTGTGAAGTAAACTGGCCTCCCACCTTGTACTGCATACTGCAGCTATACAATTTCTCTTGCTTCACTTATTAATATGTTGCATTCTATTTTAGGCAGGCCACTCCCTGAAGCTAGTACATTATTTTCTTTTAGATGCATCATTGATAAATTGTTAAGATGGTAGTTGTTGCCCTCGCCACTAAATTATTTTCTATTGTTTACTTAACATCTCAGTTATAGTGAGAAATGGTTAATAGTGTTTACCCAAAAAGTAGTTACTGAGCAGGCATAGTAAAATGTGACATAGCCTAACAGGGAAACTGTGGGTGCAAAACTCATAAAAGAAACAGTAGAGAAAATGTGACTCACTTGCTGCACTGATTTTTGATGAATGTGAGTAAATCTGACAAAATCCGTGCACTTGCTTGCCATAACTTTTTATTTCCACTTTATATTACTTATATGGTCAGTTTATAACCCTCGTCGATTTTCTGCTCAGAAAGCTTTATGGTTTTTTTGTCCTATAATAAACATTTTTCGTGCCTCAGTGAGGTGCCAAGCCACACCAGCCCTACAAGTATTGAATATAACAGCCTTATGTCTTGACATCTGCTGAATAGCTTTGACTCAGTGCTTTATTTTCAGTTTGTTAGATTTGGCTGGCATCAGCATTTTGCTTCCCAAGGTTTTTAATTCATGCAAATATTTACTAAATTGTAGGAAGTATCACAGATATTCGGTGCTATAGGCACACAATGTTTTTCTCACAGGTTAACAAAACTAGCTGTCACATTTCTATTTAACTGCCAGTGTTGGTACTAAACAAATGCTAAGCAAGATTCACAGATACAGAACTCAGTGTGCAGGAGCAGTATTCTGACAAAATCACAAACAAGCGTTGCAGTGACATCTAAATAAATACATAAATACAAAAATAAATAAAAAAGTGTACTTTAAGGCTGGATCTACCTATGTTACCTGACACCAAGTCTGCAGAGCTTATGCAAATTAACAAAAGCATACAAAGCACACAGATAATGCAGTTCAATGTTAGTTACACTAAGTTCCAAGTCTGTCACCTAACATGATGCTGTATTTGTAGGTTTCTACCAATGTACATACACCTACTCTTGCACTGTCAGTATAAACTTATCCCAAATAAAGGCAAATCCAGAAACATGAGCCCTACTGAGTCAAGGTCAGTGCCTGTTAGCTATTGGGTAGCTTCATGCGCTGGTCCCATTCAATGTTAGTCATCAGTTTTAAACAGTAAAGATCACCAGTCATAGTTGACTTTGCTAATCATATCATTGCTATTCATAGCATGCTTGTAGTGTATGACAGTGTTTGACCGTCCATTTATTTATACTTTTGGTGACAGGTAATTGTATCTGATGCAGTAGATTTCTGTTTACGAGCACCATTCAGTAGTACAGCTTATGTTAAAATCTGAAGAAAAGATGTATTCATTTCTAAATCATAAATACACATTCAAAAAAAAAAAAAAATAAGTAGGAGCAGAAAACTATTTCAGTCTTTTTTGCATATACTGCTCAGAAACTGCTATATCTGCATTGCTATGGCAACAGTAAATAATTGCAGCAGTTTCTACAGGCACTGTCAACCTATGAAGTGCATTTAGCCTCGCAGACAACAAATAACAAAAAAAGTAATTTTTTTAATTATTAAAATGAAATACAATCTAAGCAAGGTAAATTAAATACATAATAGAACTATCTGTAATATTTTATGATCTATCCATATTGGATTACACATTCCTGGAAACACTACTGAAATGTCCCCAAACTACATGTGCACTTAAATGAAGCTGCTTGATAAAAAAGTATTACTCAGGTTAACTTGCTGACTCCACAAGCTGTCTGTACTGTAAAAGTTACATTTTATATGTTACTTGAAACTGACAGTCTCTAGAGCACACGAAAAGATACATATTACTTTTTGCAAAATGTTATCTTTGTAGTTACCTCACACTCTGTACAGACTCACTTGGCAATTGATAGCTATTCATTTAAAATATCAGTTAAAATATTAAATGTGCCCTTGAAATGCTATTGACATTTTGACAAAATATAATCTGAACTGAAAAATGAAAGAGTTGAAAGAAGTGAAGTTGTTATTTGTGTTTCGGCTTTTCCGAGTAAGGGGTCGCCACAGTGGAACTCTGGTCCGCTCATGATTGGCAGTAGATTTTTTTACGAAACGCCGAGGTGCCAGCTCGATGCCCAACCTTCAACGAAGGCACGCCCAGTTACACACACATGTCTTTCGAACGCTACCCAACTGCGGGGAGGACATGCAGACTCCACACAGAAGGCACTCCCAAGCCGCGAATCAAATGGGAGAACCTCTTGCTGTGAGGTAACAACGCTACCGCTGTACCACCGTGGAATCAGTTGAAAGAAGTGAAGTAATGCACAGATTTCAAAGATAGTTCTTGACACTACAGTATAACTAGAAATGTATACACACAAGAAAGAATTGAAATGTTTTAGTCTTCCAGTTCCAATAGCTTAATGTCAACATTTTGATATATCAGAAAGATTAAAGAGCTACGAAATTGCTATTTTTGTCTTTATAATGTTTATTAGACAGATGTTAGACTCTGCTTTGTTTAATGGATTGTGATTCATGTTTAGGAGGAAAAGTGGACTCAATTTGATGTTATTACAATATTTGGTACTTTTCCGTTATTGGGGCAACACTGTCAAGACGATCGTTCAGCTGTAATCCAGTTCTTTAACATATCTATTAACCAGATATTCTGTTAATCTGTTTAAATTATACATTTTAAAATAAAGACATTAACTGTGTTAACTGTATTCACTTTATTTATGTCTGGTTAACAAATATGTGAAAGAACTTAGATTATAGCTAAGCTACCGCGCTGAAACTGTTCTCCTGATAACTTACACAGGGAAAAATACATAAGAAAATCTGTTGAGACAGAATGTGGTAATTATTAATTATTGGTTTCAAAGACATCTGCCACTAAAAATCACAAAGTAGTTAAATGAATGGCAACTTAAAGCTATCACACTTTCTTGATTCCAACAGATTTCTGTTCTGTAAGAGCTAGCTGTTGTTCATGTCACTTGAAAATTGCTATGTACATGTTTTTCTTTTTTCTGAAGTGGTTAGAAAACACATATGTGATTGGGCTTAGGCTTTCAATTAAATGTTTTCTAACTTTGCAAAATAAAAACATACCTGAAGTTATATACAACGGTTGTTCCCATTGTCAAGGAATACTTTTTCAAGCAGTAGATGACACTTAAAAAAAAAAAACACATATTACCATACAGCTGTTTCTAGGATGACAATCGCATCTTTGGAGCTGTCTTTATAGCTCAATAACTGTATGTGCACCGTATGTGTATTTGTCCATTTTTTATTTCTGTGTATGACATAAGTAACTGTTATTTTTTACAATTACCTATTTATATTATCAAAGAAATACATCAAAAGACACTACATTCAGAGGTGTGTGACCGCATTTAAACTGTTGCCCCGATAACGGAAAAGTACCGAATATTTATTAGATTGATAGATGACACTGTTATGCTTAATGGGTTATGGGACATGTTAGCAATTAACTCTGAAATGTTTAGTTTATATACATACTGCCAGTTGAATTATTTGATTTAGTATTAACAAAATATATAAAAAGAGGGAAAAATGTACTGTTGCTTGTGTGAAGTGAAGCTTTTTTTACATTCTATTAGCCTCGTGAAATATTTCAGTTTTTTTAACACTCATTGATTAGGAACTGCTATGTCTGTGTTGTTATGGCAACAGAAAACAACTGTGGCAGTTTCTATGGGCTCTCTGAATCTGCAAAGTGCATTTAATATCTCAGATAACAAATAACAAAAAAGTAATGCTGTTTAACTATTAAATTGAATTATAACCTAAGGAAGGGTTAATTAGTTAACTTATTAGGACAATTTGTAAATAATTTATAAATTACCCACTTTGGATTACACATACCTGGAAACTCATCTGAAATGTCCCCAATTTACTTGTGAACTTAAATGAAACTGCCTGATTAATAAGCATAACTTAGTTTAACAACCTGAATCCATAAGTTATCTACTCTATAAATGCTACATTATATATGTTACTTGCAGATGACAGTCCCTAGAGCACACAAAAAGATTGCATATTACTTTTTGCAACATGTTATATTTGCACTAACCATATACTCTGTACTAATTCATTTGGCAACTGATAAGTTATTAATTTGAAATATCAGTTTAAATATTAATTGTGCCCTTGAAATATTGTTGCTGTTTTGACAAAATATAATCTGAACTGAAAAAGGAATGATTTGAAAGAATTGTATTGTACAGGCTTCAAAGACAGCTATTGACACTGCAGTATAAGTAGAAATGTATACATGCACGGAAAAATTGAAATGCTTTACTCTTCTATTTAAAATAGCTTATTGTTAACATTTTGCTTTATCAGAAAAATTAAAGAGCTAGGAAATTATTTTTACTTTGTCTTTATAATGTCTATTAGAGAGATGTTAGACATTGATTTGTTTAATAGATTGCGAGTCATGTCCATAACGGACTATTGAATGTTATTTTGTTTACCTATGTTTGCTGAATTACTTTTATTAGTACTGATTTAAAACAAACAAAAAAAAGGGAAACTGTTGTTTTTGGTTAAAGGAGTAGAGGCTTAAGAGTATTCTAACTGCCCCGAGAACTCTCTAAGATGCTCTAAACACTATTTGATTAATACTTACCTAAGTCGAGTCTTGATTATCATATGGATACCTACACATTCATCTTAGACCTGATGTGAAAACCATTCTGGAAGCAGAAGGTGTCCTATGCAGAGTGGGAACTGTCAGGGTGATCATAGTTCACTGTTAGACTCTGCTTTGTAAATCTATAAATATGTAAAAGCACTGCACACTGGAATGTAGGGCGCTTCTGCTCAGACTCAGGATAGCACTGATAATCCATGTCTTTTCATAAGTTTAAGTTGAAGTTGGTGAGTTGAAGAAAGGAAAAGATAAGGAGGGCAATACACCTACAGAAAATTTATACTTCATTGGTAATCACCCATTGTCTCCTACAGAGTCATTTTAGTCACACTATTCTAGCAATAATTCATTTGATGTTGGTTTATCTAGTGTCTGCTTCTCTGTTGGGTTTAATTTATCCAAAATGTCATATCTGACATGTTTGGGATCTCTTAAGGGTACTATATATTGGATATTTTCTAAGTTAACAAAATAATTGTTTACATTATGAGCATTCCATCCTGATGTATAAAATAATATAGAATAACATTAGAATAATATAGAATTTCATATCTCTTTTAAGAAAATTCTCCATATAATAATTTAATATATGGAGCTCAGTTGATATTGTTTGTTAAAGGTATGAGTGAAAATCCAATAGATCTATCTTTATCTATTGGATTAGGAATGACTTTCATTCCATATTTAATGGGGAATTCATATTTACTTGTACTTGATACTTTAGAATTAATGTTTTATAAAAGTACTTTTTTAAAGCCTGACCAGAATTCTAGTTGGTGCTTGCAATTTTCTCGCCAGCTGTTACCTTCCATAATGTCTGGTAAGCATTACCTGAATTTCAGCAGCCTATCATAGTGGTAGCATGTGCAAAGCTCTTCAGTTACTTCTCTTGAGCTATAGTGCACTCATCAGGTAAACTAACTCCAATCACCAGCTGGTCCCAGCTCGGATTGTCTGTAAGGAAATTGCCTGATGTTGTGGATTCATGTGCAGAGAAACTCAAATGTATGTCATTATTTAACTGACTTAGTCACTGAAAAAGCAAAATTTGATGTGGAACACAATTCAGAAATATGGCAAAATCTGGACGGGATGTTGATAGAGGTATGAAACGGCCATTTGTAGCTTGAAAAGGTCTACACTGTAATATGACTTATGTACAATACACACAAAAAGAAACATTACTTCGTAATAATACTGTCTTTGATATTAAAATCATTTCCAAAGTAAATATAATCTGGCTAGCATATATCAGTTATCTTTAAAAAATCTGTCTCATTTTTTTTTTTTGGGGAGGGGTCACTTTAAAGAGCTTATGCTTACACTGTCACACAGCTTGATTCCTGAGGCACAAGATTTGAGGACTGCGACCTCTGGCTGTACAGTCCTTCGGGATCAATGTAAATAGCAGAATTGTTATTGTGTGTGGACAACGTACCACATTGTCAAACAACAGCATGGAAGCAATTTTGGCAATATCAGAGCCCGATAACAGAAAAGTAAAAAAAGCACACAGAAAAGTTTTGCAGCTCCATCGGGGCAACACCATAAATGTGCTAGCTGGTGATCAGAAACCTTGCTAACATCTGTGTGAAAATTACAAGTGCCAGCTACCACATTTATAGTGTTGCCCCAATAACGGAAAAGTACCTGTCCTTTGAATTATTTTCTTTTAGTATTAACTAAATACATAGAAAGGAAAAAAAGGAGGGAAAAATGTTCTGTTGGCTGGGAGAAGTGAAGCTTTATTTGCATTCTGTTTGCCTTGCAAACTATTTTAGTTTGTTTTTAACATATACTGCTCAAAAACATTGTTTGCCATGGCAACAGTAAACAATTGTGGCAGTTTCTATGGGCACTGTGAACCTGCAAAGTGCATTTAGCCTCGCAGACAACAAATAACAAAAAAAAAAAAGTAATGTCTTTTAATTATTAAAACATTATGCTAATGCTTTTAGCAGGGAGACATAGTGCCCAAGGGAGAAATTATTTAACTTCTATCTAGAACATCTGTCATTTTACCCTGGTAATAAATAATTGTTGTCCTTGAGAATCTAGTAAGTGGGCATTGTGTGCCCTACTGCTTCCAAAAGTTTTTTGATTTTGTGTTGCTGTGAAGTAAACTGGCCTCCCACCTTGTACTGCATACTGCAGCTATACAATTTCTCTTGCTTCACTTATTAATATGTTGTATTCTATTTTAGGCAGGCCACTCCCTGAAGCTAATACATTATTTTCTTTTAGATGCATCATTGATAAATTGTTAAGATGGTAGTTGTTGCCCTCGCCACTAAATTATTTTCTATTGTTTACTTAACCTCTCAGTTATAGTGAGAAATGGTTAATAGTGTTTACCCAAAAAGTAGTTACTGAGCAGGCATAGTAAAATGTGACATAGCCTAACAGGGAAACTGTGGGTGCAAAACTCATAAAAGAAACAGTAGAGAAAATGTGACTCACTCGCTGCACTGATTTTTGATGAATGTGAGTAAATCTGACAAAATCCGTGCACTTGCTTGGCATAACTTTTTATTTCCACTTTATATTACTTATATGGTCAGTTTATAACCCTTGTTGATTTTATGCTCAGAAAGCTTTATGGTTTCTTTGTCCTATAATAAACATTTTTCGTGCCTCAGTGAGGTGCCAAGCCACACCAGCCCTAGAAGTATTGAATATAACAGCCTTATGTCTTGACATCTGCTGAATAGCTTTGACTCAGTGCTTTATTTTCAGTTTGTTAGATTTGGCTGGCATCAGCATTTTGCTTCCCAAGGTTTTTAATTCATGCAAACCTTCAACGAAGGCACGCCCAGTTACACACGCATGTCTTTCGAACGCTACCCAACCACGGGGAGGACATGCAGACTCCACACAGAAGGCACTCCCAAGCCGCAAATCGAACGGGAGAACCTCTTGCTGTGAGGTAACAATGCTACCCGCTGTACCACCGTGGAATCAGTTGAAAGAAGTGAAGAAATGCACAGATTTCAAAGATAGTTCTTGACACTACAGTATAACTAGAAATGTATACACACAAGAAAGAATTGAAATGTTTTAGTCTTCCAGTTCCAATAGCTTAATGTCAACATTTTGATATATCAGAAAGATTAAAGAGCTACGAAATTGTTATTTTTGTCTTTATAATGTTTATTAGACAGATGTTAGACTCTGCTTTGTTTAATGGATTGTGATTCATGTTTAGGAGGAAAAGTGGATTCAATTTGATGTTATTACAATATTTGGTACTTTTCCATTATTGGGGCAACAGTGTCAAGATGATCGTTCAGCTGTAATCCAGTTCTTTAACATATCTTTTAACCAGATATTCTGTTAATCTGTTTAAATTATACATTTTAAAATAAAGACATTAACTGTGTTAACTGTATTCACTTTATTTATGTCTGGTTAACAAATATGTGAAAGAACTTAAATTATAGCTGAGCTACCGCGCTGAAACTGTTCTCCTGATAACTTACACAGAGAAAAATACATAAGAAAATCTTTGAGACAGAATGTGGTAATTATTAATTATTGGTTTCAAAGACATCTGCCACTAAAAATCACAAAGTAGTTAAATGAATGGCAACTTAAAGCTATCACACTTTCTTGATTCCAACAGATTTCTGTTCTGTAAGGGGCTAGCGGAGTGTTGTTCATGTCACTTGAAAATTGCTATGTACATGTTTTTCTTTTTTCTGAAGTGGTTAGAAAACACATATGTGATTGAGCTTAGGCTTTCAATTAAATGTTTTCTAACTTTGCAAAATAAAAACATACCTGAAGTTATATACAACAGTTGTTCCCATTGTCAAGGAATACTTTTTCAAGCAGTAGATGACACTTAAAAAAAAAAACATACTACCATACAGCTGTTTCTAGGATGACGATCGCATCTTTGGAGCTGTCTTTATAGCTCAATGACTGTATGTGCACCATATGTGTATTTGTCCATTTTTTATTTCTGTGTATGACATAAGTAACTGTTATTTTTTACAATTACCTATTTATATTATCAAAGAAATACATCAAAAGACACTACATTCAGAGGTGTGTGACCGCATTTAAACTGTTGCCCCGATAACGGAAAAGTACCGAATATTTATTAGATTGATAGTTGACACTGTTATGCTTAATGGGTTATGGGACATGTTAACAATTAACTCTGAAATGTTTAGTTTATATACATACTGCCAGTTGAATTATTTCATTTAGTATTAACAAAATATATAAAAAGAGGGAAAAATGTACTGTTGCTTGTGTGAAGTGAAGCTTTTTTTACATTCTATTAGCCTCACGAAATATTTCAGTTTTTTTAACACTCATTGATTAGGAACTGCTATGTTTGTGTTGTTATGGCAACAGTAAATAACTGTGGCAGTTTCTATGGGCTCTCTGAATCTGCAAAGTGCATTTAATATCTCAGATAACAAATAACAAAAAAGTAATGCTGTTTAACTATTAAATTGAATTATAACCTAAGGAAGGGTTAATTAGTTAACTTATTAGGACAATTTGTAAATAATTTATAAATTACCCACTTTGGATTACACATACCTGGAAACTCATCTGAAATGTCTCCAATTTGCTTGTGAACTTAAATGAAACTGTCTGATTAATAAGCATAACGTAGTTTAACAACCTGAATCCATAAGTTATCTACTCTATAAATGCTACATTATATATGTTACTTGCAGATGACAGTCCCTAGAGCACACAAAAAGATTGCATATTACTTTTTGCAACATGTTATATTTGCACTAACCATATACTCTGTACTAATTCATTTGACAACTGATAAGTTATTAATTTGAAATATCAGTTTAAATATTAATTGTGCCCTTGAAATATTGTTGCTGTTTTGACAAAATATAATCTGAACTGAAAAAGGAATGATTTGAAAGAATTGTATTGTACAGGCTTCAAAGACAGCTATTGACACTGCAGTATAAGTAGAAATGTATACATGCACGGAAAAATTGAAATGCTTTACTCTTCTATTTAAAATGGATTATTGTTAACATTTTGCTTTATCAGAAAAATTAAAGAGCTAGGAAATTATTTTTAATTTGTCTTTATAATGTCTATTAGAGAGATGTTAGACATTGATTTGTTTAATAGATTGCGAGTCATGTCCATAACGGACTATTGAATGTTATTTTTGTTTACCTTTGTTTGCTGAATTACTTTTATTAGTACTGATTTAAAACAAACAACAAAAAAGGGAAACTGTTGTTTTTTGGTTAAAGGAGAAGAGGCTTAAGAGTATTCTAACTGCCCCGAGAACTCTCTAAGATGCTCTAAACACTATTTGATTAATACTTACCTAAGTCGAGTCTTGATTATCATATGGATACCTACACATTCATCCTAGACCTGATGCGATTACCCATTCTGGAAGCAGGAGGTGTCCTATGCAGGGTGGGAACTGTCAGGGTGATCATAGCTCACTGTTAGACTCTGCTTTGTAAATCTATAAATATGTAAAAGCACTGCACACTGGAATGTAGGGCGCTTCTGCTCAGACTCAGGATAGCACTGATAATCCATGTATTTTCATAAGTTTAAGTTGAAGTTGGTGAGTTGAAGAAAGGAAAGGATAAGGAGGGCAATACACCTACAGAAAATTTATACTTCCTTGGTAATCACCCATTGTCTCCTACAGAGTCATTTTAGTCACACTATTCTAGCAATAATTCATTTGATGTTGGTTTATCTAGTGTCTGCTTCTCTGTTGTTTAATTTATCCAAAATGTCATATCTGACATGTTTGGGATCTCTTAAAGGTACTATTGTTTGGGACTTTAAGGGGTAATTATATTGATATTTTCTAAGTTAACAAAATAATTGTTTACATTATGAGCATTCCATCCTGATGTATAAAATAATATAGAATAAGCTCAGTTGATATTGTTTGTTAAAGGTATGAGTGAAAACCAATAGATCTATCTTTATCTATTGATTAGGAATGACTTTCATATTCCATTTAATGGGGAATTCATATTTACTTGTACTTGATACTTTAGAATTAATGTTTTATAAAAGTACTTTTTTAAAGCCTGACCAGAATTCTATCCTACATGTATTTAAAGAAGAAAGAACATTAAACAGCACTTCCAAGTTTACACACATAAAAATAACATTCAACATTATCAGAGAATATGGTATAACAACTATAATTAAAAAAAAAAAAAGAAACAAAATGCTTCTTCAGTACTTACGTAACCATTTAAACTTAATACATTAAATTACCTACCAGCTATCAGTTCTCACTTTGAAACTCTTCTCCACTTTGAGAATTGAACGTACTTAAGTGGCTATTTTTAGTCAATTCCTTCATGACAAAAAATTTTGTTTTGACTATTGACAGAAACCACCCCACAGACTTTCATAATTCACATGCGAACAGGACCAGTAACTCCATTTACACCCAGCACACAATTATATAGCAGATAGGGAGTAATGCCTGTTTGAAATGAAGGGCATTCATTTGAATGTTGACAAAGTAGGTAGAGTCGTAACTGCAAAATGACATTACTTATGCCCTGCAAACAGCTATCTCTGTAAATGACAAGTCACAGATTCAAGACGTGTAATCCCTTTAGGAATACTCCTTACAAGTAGTGAGCTGAACACACGCACACATGTATAAGGGCAATATGTCAGGCACGCAAGTTGACAGTGGCTGACCCTTCACCAGGAAACCTAAATCCCTGTTGTTCTAAGTAATCACAATACAGCAGCAGCCAACAGTTTCAGTGCAAAGCAAATTGGCAAACAGAAACCAGGGAAGGATGGTACCCATGAACACGATTTTCCCATTGTTCCTCCTGTTACATCTTTGTAGTCACAGCTAAAGTTGTTTCACGATCACATCAGAAATTATTCAACATCAATAATGTGGTTACGATAATACGTAATGACCGCTTCTTCCAACAATAGCTTGAAATGGATTTAACATTCTTAACCTTAAATACTAATGGCTTAAATAATGCAAGTAAAAGAACAAACTTACTAAAATATTTCAATCTAAATAAGGCACAAGTAGTATTTCTCCAGGAAATGCATTTTAAGACTAATGATAGCTTTATTTGGAACTCTAAGGACTATACAGTCTTAGCTCAATCCTCCTATAGAACAAAGACAAAAGGAGTTTCAATTTTCTGGAAGATAAATATAATCACTCCAAAAGTTATTTATAAATATGAAGCCAAAGAAGGTCTATTAGCATTTGTTATAGACAAATTTAATAACAGAATATGGACTTTAACCAATCTATATTGGTTCCCAGGAATTGGAGCAGGAATAGTTAAAAAACACCTAGATTTTATTTCCAACAATTATAAAGGAAATCTTATACTGGGAAGAGATTTTAACTGTACCTTAAAAGCTTCTGAAACCACTAAGAAGTCTTTTCGCATAGCAACTATTTCAAAATCCTTAAAAAGATGGATTGAATCATTTTATTTAATAGACACTTTTAAAATAAAAGATGATAAATCTTTATTATTTTCCCATAAAGACATAGATTTGGAACACAAACCAAAATAGACAAATTATTCGTAGTTCAAGATTTACAAACAAAAAATCCTCAACTTCTCAATAGTTCCAACCCCCTTCTCAGATCATGACTCACTGATAATGAAACTCCAAACAGAGTTTAAACCATTAATCTTCTCAACTATAATTCCATCATAGCTTGAATATTAAATAATTCAGACCCTGGATATTGTCAGAACTACAATTATTTCTTGAAATTAATAATACAACAGAAATCAATAGAGTCATGGTATGGGACTCATTAAAAGCATATTTATTTGGTAAGACCCTTAGCTGGTAAAAAAACCAAGTTAGAGAGTGTGAATCTGAATCATTAGACTTGCAAACCAAACTCTTGACAGCAGAATCTAAAAAAAAAAAATCTAAATTGTCCAGAAGTGAAAAAGGAAATACAGGAATTAAATAAAAAATATAATGAAATTCTAACACACACACAACTTGTCTAGCCTTGGAAAAATTAAAAATAAACTCATTAGCCACCTCCCCCAGATATCTTCATAACTTATCTACAAGAATTAAAATACAATCCAAAGCAAATAACATTAGTAGTATATATCATGAAAAAAAAGGGAAAAAAGTATCAGATATAGGAGACATCCTTGAAGCATTTTGGTTCCATTATATGGAACATTTCAAAAAAGGGGATTTAGATACTGACCAAATAAACCTAGATACAAACCTTATCAATATAAAAAAAAAATCCAGAAAATGTAAAACTAGACCTACAAAAATCTATATCCTACAAAGAAATTGTTGACAAGATAAAAGAATGTAAATCTAGCAAAGCTCCAGGGATAGATGGTATAAGTACGGTATCTGTAAACCTGCATACAGTTATCATCCACCTCACGTGGATATCTTGTTCTATATGTTGTAAATATTCTTATGCAACCATTCTCAGGAATTGTAAACCTGGAAAAAGTTCAATCTACCTCATGTGAATATCTTGTTCTATATTTTTTGTAAATATTCTTCAGCAGTGTACTGTAAAATGTTTTGAATCATCTGCTATGTTAACTTGATTGTAACCTTATATATATATATATATATATATATATATATATATATATATATATATATACTGTTTTAAATTGTAACCTTATACATTTGGTATAATTTATCTGTCTTAGAGCTTTTCTCCCTGGGTCTCTACTGAAAATGGACCTATATCCAGTTGGACTAGCCCGGTCAACAAATGTAAAATAAAAATAAATGTAAAATAAATAAAATAAAGTATGGAAATTTACAAACTCTTCCCTTCAACAGTAATCTCCCTTTTTTCATGAAACTTTGCTAGAAGTCCAGTCAGAAGCAAACATACCACCCTCAGGGAGATATTCTCTCATAACACCAATTCTAAAAGATAATAAACCATCGGACCTCTGCACCTCATACAGACCTATATCATTACTGAATAATGATTACAAAATATTTATGTCAATCCTAGCTAACAGAATGAAAATCCCACTTTCAAAGACAATTAATAATGATCAAACTAGATTTATATATAACAGGCACACACATGATAATATTAAAAGGATACTTAATCTTATAGATTATGTGAATAAAGAAGACAGAGAAACACTTGTAATCGGATTAGACATAGAAAAAGTCTTCAATTCCCTCAACTGGAAATATCTATTTAAAATGTTAGCATTATTTGAATTTTTTCCTTCCTTCATCTTATTACTAAAAAAATATATATTAATAACTTAGTCTACATTAAATTAGGTCCTTTCACCTCAGAATATATCCATATAATGAAAGGTACTAAACAATTCTGTTTGCTTTGACTATAGAAATACTTCAGAAATAATATGTAATAATCCAAGAATAAAAGGAATAGAAGTCTATGATCAGTTTGTTTGTTTATGTCTTTTGGCTTTTCCTGGTTAGGGGTCGCCACAGCGGAACTCCGGTCCTCTAATGATTGGTAGTTGATTTTTATGTGCTGAGTTACCAGCCTGATGCTGACATTCAGCAGTCATGCCCGATCACACGCGCATGTCTCATGCAAGGCGGCTTCTAGCTGAGAATTGAACCGGACCGGACAGCGTCTTACTGTGAGGCGACAACACTACCGCAGCACCACCACTGCGGGTACATATCTAAAATAATTATTTTTGCTGATGATATTTTATTAACCCTATCAAACTCCAGAGAGTCATTAGAAGAGCTAGAACAAGTATTGGAGAAATTCTATAAGATTTCTGGTCTGCACATTAAGATCAAAATCAAAATTTCTATTTTTAAATAAGAAAAAAATGATCCACAAGTTATAGATAAATCCATCATAGGAAAACAAGAACTTACGCTAAATTATTCAGGAATAGTGTTATGCAAAAATCTAAATGAAACAGTTTTACTAAATTATAAAAAGATTATTGAAACAATAAATATATATATAGAAAAGTGGGGCAAAATAATATTAACTTTTGAAGTCAGATTGCAATTAATAAAAATGGTCTTATTGGCAAAAATACTATATGTAGCATTGGCAATACAGTTAATTCCTGAAAGATGCATTCTTAAAGAAATAAACTCATGTTTAATAAAATGTTTATGGTATCCCAGTAGCTCTATTTCATCATATTAGACCCTGGAAACAAGAAGGATTGAACTTACCAGAAATAGAAACATATATAAAAACATCTGTACTTAAAACTATAATAGACTGGATAAACCCAAATTATTTTGCCACCTGGAAAGAATTAACGATGGTTATATTAATAAATGAATTTAATCTATTAAAAAAATTCTTATTATTAGACAAATCTAATAAATCCTGGTACATAATATGCATTAGTATACAATATAATATAACAAAACCTTCTAAAACATTTCTGATTATTCATTACATCAATTCCTTTAGGAAACTTATCAATGCAAACATAGATCTAAAACTTTGGTTTGACCTTTTAGCCTCGTTTGCCATCACTAAGAACTATCCTCGTAAAATATACAGGGAAACAATAACCTCCTGTATTCTTATGCTGGTTTCAATGTGTAAGTAAATTAAATGTTTTAGATATACATATGATAAAAACTACTTACAATATTCCAACAAAAGACTGGTTAACCTTACAAAGGATTCTAATGTACACTCAAGATTTATGCAGATTAATTAATAATTCCTCATTTAAAGTTATTCCAAATCTAATACATTTTCTATATGAATTCATATATAATAGTTGTGAAAAGAAAAATTCCATTTCAAATCTATACAAAGAGGTAATAACATATAAAACAATTCCCAAAGCATCATACTGGCAGTTCTTAACAAAAGGACAGTCATTATAGTTAACAGAAGAAATTAAATCTAACATCTTACTATCAGTTAATTACACCTCTAACACACATTACTAGAAAATATTTAACTGGAAATATTTACATAAAGAATTTTTAACACCAGATAGAATTAAGAAGATCAGTTCTACTTCAAATGGTTTTTGCTGGAGGTGTGAACAGCCAAATAAAGCAGACTGGATTCACATTTTTTCTGAATGTAATAAAATTAAAACATTTTGGAATGGAATTAATCATTTTTTACAAGCTTTATTTAATGAATCCTTTACCTTAACTATAACATTGATTATACTAAATGTAAATGAAGGTCCCTACCTGAATAAGGCAAATATGTATTTGTTATGGACAATACTTGCTATATCTAGGAAATGCATAACCAGAAGGTGGAATTCAAATATACCACCAACCTCGGAAGAATTCTACACTTTAGTGAGGAAAACTGCATCGATGGAAATAAAAATCAAAGAACTACAAATCTATCCGAGGCCATTGGTAAATAATCCTTGGAAGAAAGTTATCTCTTTGTTGGACACTCTGCAATAATCAATATTGTATCTCTGATAACTGATCTGTCAATTCTATATTTACTAACATACAGTGTACATAGTTGAAAGTCAGGCTAATGTAAATATTGTATATAGTAGTTTAAAATTACATTAAAAATATTATGTAAATGTTATTTTTAATTGAAAATAAAATTATTTGAGCAAATAAAAAAATTAATACCTTGACACGTTATTTGTTTTGCTACATACTCTACCTTGGTGGTGTTGCAATCATCATACATAAACAACTTAATCATTCTTGTTGTGATAGAGTACACAAATATTCAAGGCATAATTTGTAAAAAAATCGGTACAGCAAGGCATCTTTCAGTCTAGCAATGTATGGCAGATAAGCTGCTGCCCTGTTTAGCAATTTGTTGTCATGCATATGCCTGCAAGGACAACATGCCATTAAGCAGAAATATACATGCAAAAAAATTGTTTGATGAAGTATATGAATTAAAGAAAGGTCTAATTATTTTGTAAAATGAAGGAGTTTTGATTTTACCTGCCTTTTTATGAGTGTATAATCCTGAGAAATTTGTTTATGGTGCCTGCAACAGTATACATATTCTTGACAGGAAAACTTAAACCTCCTACCTCCTTTGCTGCTGTGACTAACATTTGTCTAAGGATCCAAATACTCTAACCATTGCAGACAAATATGCATAGAAGGAGCTGCAACCTCCTTACTGACCATTTCTTATAGGAAATGAGATGTTGAACAATATAGAAGAGGAGGAAAAGAGACATCATAGCTAGGGCCCTGACTCTTCTTGGAAGAAAAATACATCAACTTTCCCACATGTGAAAACAGGCAAATAGTTCCAAGCATAGGTGGACCTTATTATGAGTTGGTACCATGACCAGAACAATATACATCATGATACAGAGGCACTTGCCTGGAAGTTATTGCAAAAGATTAATATTCTGAGCAGTTAACAATCTTCTTCATCTAGTGAAGGATTTGGGTTTTATGCCTTCACCCTCTATTTGTGTAGTATGAGATTCAAAGAAAGTCACTGACCAGATACTGCTCTCAGGTTGCCCCTGAAAAGGGAAAAATGTATCTGGTAGGCTTACCCAGTTCTGGGTGAGGAGCATGTAGTTATTGGTGAACATTAGCAATTTGTCCTATAACTCATACATCTCCTTACCTGCTATGGAGGGGTTTTAAGCAACAGCTCAGACCTGTGCTTCAGTTTCTAGAGCTAAAAGCAAGAATGACAGTGGATATTAGTGTCTGATGCTGCCATGCAAGTTTCAAGAATTTGCATTTGTTAGGAAATTGGCTTGTTGGAAACTTTAATAGGATTTAATAACCTGAGACAAGTGCTTAGAAAATAAAAACTCTTCAAAATCTTTTTGGAAGGGGTAATGAAATAAAAAGTGTAAAAGTTATCTGATTATATAGTTAATGGAAAGACAGTTCTTTCTAATAGGCTAATAAAATATGATGTCTAATGCAAAAAAAAAAATAAGAGTTATTGGTTATGAAAAGTCTGAACTATGGGTAAGCAGTCCCTGAATTTAGAATGTACTCACAGTCTCTTGACTAATAAGTAAGGAGTAATTTGATGAGCTGACTCTCCACTAGATACATACTGCTTCTCACCTAAGTGGGACCCACACCAAAACACACAACAAAACAGGCCATTGCACATGATAATAGTGACTATACCACAAGTCTATTAGATTTGTTGGAGGACTGCTTCACATTTTCCTTTCAGGCTGCACAGAATATATTAAAATAGTTTCTTTTAGATTTCACATGTGCAGGCTTTCTCAGGTTTCATCCCTTAGAATGGTACATTGATGGTAGCTGGGGTCCACAAATACATCATCTGTTTAAAATAGGACTTGAAACTGATTCTCCACATGCAGCTAAAACAGATAACTTGCTAGCTGCTTTCTGAACAATGAGAGAACCTTCTTATCATATCCGGCAGGGAATTAATCCCCTCTTAGGCTAGATATTTGATAAGTGGTTATGCATTTTGGTACAATCATAAATATCCTGCAGCCAATTACCTCCTCGGCTCTGCAAAGAATAACTAGCTGAATGTTATCACATGTTGGTTTTCCAGATTAACTCTATCAATCTGATAATGAATATAGAGTCTTCCAATGAAATTACTTTCCACAGTTTTTAGATTCACAAGACTGATAGGCATTATTAGATTTTAATGATAGGGTCAAAGTAAACTTGAGTATGATAGGTAACGTTTTCTTTATAGCATAGATGGTGGATACATGTGCTATTTGCTCAGCAATAATCCTGGTAGAAATGCACTGGTTTTGCAGGACTTTGTCTTCCTCCAGCTGGAAGGTTTTCCTTATTGAAGCAGTCCAGATGTATTGTTTTTAGCAGAGTTCACACATTTCTTATTCATCAGGCATTGTGATCGATCACAATTGGGAATCAAATCAGTGCTTTATGTGCTCTTTCAGTTATAGGAGTACTTGAAATACTCATCATTGGTGATAGCTAGGCTTTCTGGAACTCCACTATGTCGGTCCCTTCCTTTCCCCTTAGCAGACCAGCTAGTCAAAGATTATTTCAGCATTGTCTATTTTCAAAATCATTCAGTTTTTAAAATAAGATGACTGGTTACAGCTTAGTGCTTTGTGACTATGGGTTGATTTTCTAAAAGTTTTGAAGACATCAGCAGGATGTCAAATGCAGGAAAAGCTGACTTTGAGATATAAACTTTGGCATCTGCTCTGATACAGGCAATGCATTAATGGTGAGAATAATCAAGTTGGCATTTGGAATGGTGTGCTCATAAGGGAATCATGTCTGTCTCATCTGACGTATCTTTTATAGGGCAACTTACTTTTGTTGCATATCAGCTACTGCCTCTCTTAGCACTTAAAGGGCCAATTCCCTTGGCAGAATCACTGTTAGTACCCACCATGAGTTAAAGAAGATGTATTATCTGACCTGCAGCTGCATCTCACCAGCCAAACTGCAATTATTACAGACATTCTAAGAAATGTCCAAAGACAGATTAAATGCAAAATGTGGAAAAGCTGAAAGAAAATGCACTGGTCTACTACTTACAACATAAAGGGCACTATTAATAAAAAGAAAATAGAGATAAATACATCAACACATTTCAGTAAGTTATTAGATCTGCAACATTCTGCTAAAATGATTTTAAACAAAAAATAATAATGTACTTTTGATGAAATTGCTGAGCTGGTTAGTATAGAAAAACTTTAAAAGGAGAATGAAAGATTGTGGTGAAGCCTGTTGGGAATGGAAGATAAGTGAAAGTGACTTATTAAAAGTGATGAAGTTTATATGCAAGCTTATCAAGTTTACAAATAATATGAAAACTAAATAAGAGGCAATCTTGTCAAGAGCTTCACAAAATAAACCAACCCCCATCTTTAACATGTCTTTCCAAACTATGGCATGTTAAGAACCCATTATGGTTTAACCATCAAACTCTGCCAACAGTTAGTTAACTATATATGAAAATGTACTGCCACTAATATAACAGCTATAGAAAGAACACATCTAAAAGCTTCACATCCAAACAATTGTAAAAAAATGGAAGAGATATAGATTGGCTTTTATCAATAGTCTTTAGTGTTTTCAAATAATTTTCAGGAATTTTACATGCTGATTAGATAGTAGTATCATTTCTAAAATTAGTAAACATCTAGACTACAAAAGGTTTGGTTTCCTGTTGGATATATATTAGAAGTGTAATGACTTATCAAGAAATGTTAGAAGCTTTCAAATAATTGGTAGTACACAAAATAAGGAATAGGTTTCAGAGCTGTTAAGGCATGAAGCAAGAAGGGAACATATGAAAATTGTCTAAACACTTGGAGAGAAACTGCTGTTGATATGGGAAGTAAAATAAATGTTTAAACAGAAAATAGATGCAGAATGTTCTAATTAATGCAAAAAGGGTACCAAAAGAATGTATATTACAGATTCTTGATAAAAGAACAAATGCTTATGGATACTAGATATCCAGTACAACTTTCTGTCCCATTAGCAAATCTAAAAAGAGAAAGACTTGGTGGTGGGGGGAAGGGAATATTTTGTAAGGTGTAGCAACTTCATTTGAAATCTGTGTGAGATGTGCCTCCAATCTCCTTTAACCATAACATTCTGCGACAGTGAGCGGAGACCAAAATATTAATCAAAACAGTAAACCAATGCATTAAGTCTTGCTAGATCCATGGGCTACTGTTTCTTTTCATCAATAAAACATTAGGCATGGTAAAGAAGATATAATCCTTGCCAGTTCAAGAACTGCTGTTTACAGCATTACAGTTATGAAAAACAATAATGTTGGCTCTTTCTGTAAGCACATGCGTGATCGTCAAAGTTATGTAGAATTGTAACACCCATATGAATATTGGAAAAGAAATTATTTTAAATGATGGCGCATTAATGAAAATAACAATACACAGGAAAAGAAACTGAGATTTCCATCAAAGTATGTCAACAGCCACACAGATATCACCTGCCTACAGAATTAAAAAAATATATAGCTTTCTGGAAATATAGTGATATTAACCAAGGGGATTAGCTGGTTAAAAAGGACTAGGAAAACAATGCAAAGAAAGGTAATCCCATCTTCCTTCATGGAATTGTAAATTAGCATGGATTTACTTTAAACTAGATACAGTAGGTGGACTGGGCACTCTAAATAGGTCATAGTGAGTGTGCATGCAAGTGTGTGGTGTGGAAGAAGTACAGTAGCAGAGCTAGCCACCTGGAAGTGGAAATCTCGCCAGTAGATGATTGTAACTGTTGAAGTAACACCCCAACCCCATGCGCAAAAACAGAAAAAAGGGGTTGCGGTCAGATGGACGGTGCAGTTATTATTGACTAATGATAGCAAGGTGGAAGTCAAGAAAGAGCCTTTGGTCTGAACGGATATCTGAATACATGGGCTCTTGGATGAGATGGAGAACTACTGATATCACAGGGTAGATTTAAACTATCTAGACATGTGAAAACACAGTGAGGAAATAAAGGACTGCTGCTAATAATTAGTGCCTGGTAGGCGTTATAAACCTAGATAAGTAACCTTAGGAGATAGCACACCATACAGGATCTGTCTACATGAAAAGTAAATAGATAGCACTGAACTAGAGCCATATTGTTAGAAATATAATGAAGATGGATGCAAACAGCTGCAAGTGTTAGTGCATATGCATTTATCTAGTCAGATTACAAAAGATTGGTGAGAAAAGTCAAGGGCTAACTGGAGGACATTTTGCTATAAAATGTTTATGTTCTCATGGAAATCCTGCCTATGGCATTTGATATCAGGAAATTAGAAAGTAAGAAATTAGTTATATGTATGGTGTTATCATATATCCCTAAAGGAGACTTTATGAAAAAGGTAAGTATTGATGAACATGTAAAAAGTATGAAATGAGGGTTATCCAAATTGCTAACACAAATTATTAAATTATACTGCTTACAGGACAGAAAATGAAGGATGCTAAGCTCTGGGGAACTTGCAATACTTTTATTCATAATATGGATACCTGCTCTTCTTCCATCATGAAAAACCTTTAAACTGTATATTGTAGAACCTGTTAATTTCCAAAGTATATGTGGTCCTTCTCTCATTTCATCTTAAGAATGATATTATAAATGTATTTAGTTATTTATTTTTTATTTTGCATTTGTTAACTGGGATATATGACTAGGAGTGGGAAATGCTTTTCACTTGAGGCCAGAAAGAAGAGTTCCACATGGCGATAACAATGACAATATACTGCATGAGCTCCACAGGACAATAGCAATAATAAATCAAAGTATGCAGGCTACATACATGGACCAAACATACATTGCAAGTCTCCAAACATACAATTCAAGTCTTTGCACATAAAATTCAGGTCTTTAAACATGTGCAAAACAAATACATATATTTACATTGTATTGATTTCCATGTTGCATATAATCACTTAAAAGACAGGTTATGTTCAGTTCAACATAGGGATCTGCACTAACAACTCCAGAATTGTCTTAGATACTGTCTGATATATATATATATATATATATATATATATATATATATATATATATATATGTATATATATTTTAAAAGTGTGTACCTGTTTCATTTGATTAAGGGTGGGGGGGTAGATTCACAAAGTTTGGTGACATGGCTAGAATATGTCCATCTCCTACTGTTTGAGATTTACTTATAGTAAGTAAAGGTTTATCTTTGGAGCATAGATTTTGTGTGGATTATAATGCCAGATAATATATTTTAATGTCTGGGCATTTGTCTGGGTTGTATATTAAACTATATATTACTAAAAGCTGGGATTGGTGATGGACTTTGAATAGTTTGATCCAGTTTAATATTTTCAGAGCTTGGCAGTGGTGTGTACGGTTGGTGTTTGAGGCAGATGTTGTGATTTTGTAATACTACTGTTTCATAATGCTGTGATTTTGTAATGCCATTGTTTTATAATGCTGTGATTTTGTAATGCCACTGTCTGATAATTTTGTGATTTTGTAATGCCATCATTTGATAATATTGTGATTTTGTAATGCCATTATTTGCGTTTTGTTCTCTGGTGTGCTAGTAGGTTTATGAAGATCTGAGAGGCATACAGTAGTTTTAAGAGTAGGTAGGTTTTTTAACTGTGTGTGTGGCTTTATCTCTGAGGTATGGTTTAACCCTATGCAGCAGGTCAAGTTTCTGGTGTGTCTTTTGGACTGCTGTTTGGATTTAGGGATTCAATTTCATATTATCATCTATCATGACTCTATACTAAACTGCTCTTTACTTTGTGAATGTGATTTAGGAGTTGAGTAGGAGTTAGTTCTTTGGAAGGTTCAGTACCAGTTATGAGTTGTATGACCAGGTTTCTATGGATGTGAAGGATTCTTGGATCAGCTCTTACTGTCTGTGCAGTATAGGGCAGACAAATGAATGCAGAACTAACAGCACATTCTTTGTCTACATATCGTCCCTGTGTTTGTGCAGGTTTCCTCTAGGTGCTCTGGTTTCCTCCCACGTTCCAAACACATGCAGTAGGTAGACTGTGCATTATAAACTGGTCATAGGTGTGCATGTGTGTGGAACTGTGTAGTGTGGCAGAATAGCAGTGGCAGGGCTAGTGACCAGGTGGTGTGGATCATGGGTCTAGATGATTCACAATGTTGGAGTGACACCCTGACCCTATGTGCAAAAATGGGAAAATGGGTTGTGGATGGATGGATAGAACAGCACAGTGTATCAGAATATCATATTGGGCTGCTAAAGGTGGATTTTTTATAAATACACTAAACAGGAGTGTTATACCAACTGTGACAGGCAGGAAGGAGGAATACTCACTTTGCCCCTTTACAGCTTTACATCTGTCTGATAAGTAGCTTTAATGCAACATGAATTATAATCTCTAATTCTTTAGCCATTAGATCAAGTAAGAGTATTGATTGTGGAATGAGTACTTCACCACTGCATATAACTGTGTGGAATGAGGATTTCACCATTGTGTATAACTGTGTGGAATGAGTACCTCACCATTGTGCATAACTGTGTGGAATGAGTACTTCACCATTGTGTATAACTGTGTGGAATGAGTACTTCACCATTGTGCATAACTGTGTGGAATGAGGACTTCACCATCGTGTATAACTGAGTGGAATGAGTACTGACCATTTTGTATAACTGTGTGGAATGAGGACTTCAACATTGTGTATAACTGTGTGGAATGAGTACTTGACCATTGTGTATAACTGCGTGGAATAAGTACTTCACCATTGTGCATAACTGTATGGAATAAGGACTTGACCATTGTGCATATCTAAAACACATATATTCTTGTTTCTATTAAACAAAGGAAACAAGAACATGATTATCTACCTAATGGGTTTTGTCATCTACACATAATTTATCAGAGCCTTATATGCTCCCATACAAGGACAATATTGTCCATCATTTTTTTTTAAGTGGAATAGAAAACTGGAATTTTGATAGCTTGATTTAATGAACATTCCCAGACTACCCGAAGCATTAAGCAAATATGATGCTCATTACAACATAAACTATATTGCAGATGTCATACATATTATTTGCATTGCATAGGAATTTGCAGTTTACTAGTTTAGGCTTTTCCACTGAACCTTGTTTACTATGTAAGTACTGCTATATTATTATTATTATTATTATTATTATTATTATTATTATTATTATATTTTAGCAAGTCTAATTATCACTTTTTCTGAAAATGGAGGTACATAATGTTTCCTTCTCTGTAAAATTAAAATCAGCACCATTATCGTTACACTTAACATCAGTCCCATTCCCATTACCTTGTATTTGTTAGTTGCCAAGGCTAAAACTCAAACATTTCATGAGTCGATTACATTTCCATCTCCTTACTTTTTTCATTTCTAAACTGTCATAACTAAAACCCATATACCGATATTAGCCTAACCACTCTCACCCCTCCCCAGTCACAGATTTATAGTTATTGGTCATATGGTGCTATGTTAGCTTAATGTTGTTAAACTAAGTCCTTTAAGGTCTATAAACTACCTGTCCACTAGAGAAGTAGTGAAAGCCACTACTAGCAGCAATATCACAGGTACAGGTAAATATCACAGGTACAGGTAAATAAAGTTAGTAAAGTGCAACAGAAAAAGTGTCCAACATCTGAACAGACATACATTTATCTGTGATTCTAATTTAGGTGTCTATTTATTGCTGGCATGAAACATGAAACATGCACCCAAAAATTAACTATTGTACAGCTCAATAATGTCAAGCAATTATAGAAACTGAAATAAATCAAGCAACAATCTATCATTTTAACTGTAAAACTATTAAAAATAGTACTATAATGTATCATCTCTTCACTTAAGTAGAAATTAATGTGTTTGCTGCCAGGAAATTAATTAGTACTCCCCAAGCTTAACCCTGTTAGCATTGCTAAGCTGTTCAGTTCCAGGCATTGACAGAAATGCATGATGAGTGCCTAGAAAAAAATGTTTCATAAAGTCACTGCCTCTATTGTGCTGTCATATTGCAGTAACACACATATAAATGTGAGGTCATATCCCTGGCCATAAACATTCATTGTTGATTTCAAAGGTTTCAATGCCTCCACAGTACTGCAGACAGAACAGTTAAAGTAATCCCCAATGAAAATAACTAGCTGACTACACGCAATAGTTTAGGGTTTTTGGAATTCTGTTAAATTGACACACTGTAAAATAGAACTACATTTAACCACATTCTAGCAAAATTCAACAATGACAGCAAAAACAACCAGTAACCACACAAACAGACAGAAGCATGTTATTAGCAAACCAAGAACCAAAAGCCAAAGGTATAATGTGCAACAAAGTTGTGAATGAATGATAGGCATATAGTTCAAATTGCACTGAAAAATATTATAATAAAACAAAACTAAAAAGTTTCCAAAGTTAAATGCTTTCATCCACATAAACTTTAAACTGGACTTCATCAGAAATTTAGAAAAACAGCCAGAGATTATTCAAAAATATTCTCCCTCTGAATATGTGGTAAGAACATAAGAGTTTTGTGGATGAGAGTACCCAAAACTGAAGTGAGAACATAAATGTTTTGCCAACTACTTCACAGAAATTTAGTACTTTGTAATTGTGCTTCACTTGCTTTAGATAACTTAAAGCTGTTTTATTATAGAACTAGTGTGAAGCATTGTAAAGTAAATGGCAAAGTGCTAGACATCTTCAATAAAAATGTTGCAAGCAGTATCACAAGCCATTTCTGAGCCTTTAGTTGCTTGTAGAGCCTTTAATCACTGTATAATTGTTTGTTGTATCTAGCTGTTTGATTTGTTTCTGGTACCTTTTCACTTCTGGCTATCTAAAGTATAGATGGATGGCACAGTAGTGCAGCGGTTTGCATTGTCACCTCACAGCAAAAGGTTTTCTGGCTCGATTATTGCCTGGGGTGCCTTCTGCTTGAAGTCTGCTTGTCCTCCCTCTGCATTTTTGTGGGCTTGCTCTGGTTTCCTCCCATGTTACAAAGACGTGTTTGGAGTGTTTCTCCCCAGGCCTCCAATGAAAATTGACTCGTTCCAAGTCAGACATTCCCAGTCAACTAAATAAAGCATGTTTTTACATTAAGAGCAGTGGGACTGCAATTCCAATGGCAATAGAAAGGTAGTCTGGTTTGTCCAAGTTGGGAAACACACAATGAGGCTTAAAGTGGTATTGTTTCTTTGGTCAGTGGGATTTTTAGTTGGTTTAGTTATTCTTTTAATGTGTAAATTTGCATGGTCATTGCACAATAATGTTTGTCAGTGCCTTGTATAAAGGCACTTAGAAGCTAAGTTTTCCCTTTAAAACTTCCCTGTAAGTTTAGACAAATCTCACCTGATCTAAGGAGAACTTGTTTGCATGCTAAGGAGTACTGCCACACAAATTCAGTCATACATAGCCTAGCAATACTTCCTACCCTCAAAGCATGCTAGTTACCTGCTATAAACCCCTGTTGTACCATCCCATTGTAGTTTACCTGTAAAAAGACCTGACACCATGGATGGGCATTTTCTCAGTTTGGTTGATACAGGCATTATGAGACATGTAGGAATTGTTTCATATTTGCTGACAAGCAGCTAATCCTTAGAGAAATACAGTATGTGAAAGATGTAATTACACAATGTTACTAGAGGTAAGTCTTCCACAAAAAAGCATTCAAAATAACAATCAGGTTGGATATAACATAAGCATTCTACCCACCACACATATTACTTACCAGCACATAGACCCAGCATATGCTGAGACACTAAAAATGAAATTTATTAAACCCCAAAGACCATAAAACATTTGACCTACAGAAAGATTCCTCAGCAACCCCAAAGCCACTTTCCTAACCTTATTCAAGAGAAACTTGGACAGGTCGATGAGAAATCATAAATGCATCCTAGATTTATCAACTAAGTCTCTAATGGACAGAGGCAGCCTGTAAATTGTGCCCTAGCTTACATTTACCCATTAAAACAACTTCTAAGGCAAATAAACATGAAGGGTACATTTGGGATGTTTGGCTTGGCTTATAAATGCTCCAGTGGTCTGTAGCCTAATATACACCTATGAATGTATGAAAAAGCAGCTAGCAATAATTCTTTGCTCATGAGGCACCCAGATTCAACTCTAAGGCATATCCTCAGCAAGCATGTAGAACATCAAACTCCAAAAGATAATCCCCCATTTAAATTGTGTAATACAATAAATAATACAAGAGAGGTAAAGTTGATTGCTCTGGTAAAACTAAATGCTTCATTCCAGATATTAGCCTTCTTTCGGTGTGATTTGCAAAATGTCTCTAATTGTCTGGATGTAGATGTACTGTATGCTGCTGCATTTGAATCTTACTTTCTTAGTGCAAGTCAGTGTGCACTGCTCTCCCAGTGGTAAGAAAAAACATACTCCGCTATACAAATATTGTTGTTAGATGTTATGCCTAGCCATGTCTTAATACATATTACCTCCATCGTATCATATAATGATGGTTAACGTATTCTGATAGTCTTCATACAATAGTACTTCAAATGTTAGGGCAGTGACCACTTTACTTATATTATCAACTGTCCATGTATGACTATTGTTAAAATCTTCATGCAGATATTTCCAAATCCTTTATATTGCATGTCAGATTATGCACTAGTAATGGCTGTTTCATATTACCACTGTCTCCGCTAACCAAATTGAAATGCTACAGTTTTCATCTTACTGACTTCTTCCAAACTATAATGCATTTAGAAACTCAAACTGTGCCACTGTTACCCTTTATAGCAATTATCTCCAAATTCCATTTGACTCATAAATGTCATTTCTTAATAGATTATTTACTAATTGTATACAGATATTCTTCTAGTGGACTTCTTTTAGTTTGATTTAATTGCAGATTTTGCAATTAATACATATAAATTTGATTTTCTTCCATAGCAATGCATGTGCTTGCCCTCACTCTAAATAACTAACTTACTCTTCAGGAAAAAATAACTTAAGGTTTCATTGCATTCACAACTTGGAGCATTGAAAGTATTTCTATTCTGGTGGGGGCTCATTAGAATACTAGGAGGGGCAAACAGTCAAGTAAAATTGCTACTTGTTTAGGACACCTTCCAGCCCCTAGTCTCTCTGCCATGTTGGAGCCCACAACAAAGCTGTGTGTTGCGCTTACTTTAAATATACTTATCCCCAGAAGACAAAGACATCCCTACAAATATAAGAGTAGGTAGAAAAGCAGTAAAACCATGATATACCTACTGGGTCCATTTATTAAATAGGGCAGAACAAAGATTTACATGGACCTTTTACAGACGCACCCCGGGAGCACTGCCTGGTTAAATGACTTGCTGAAAGTCACAAAGAAGACAAATTGAGGTTGATGGAATCAATTTCTGGAAGACTGAATCCAGTATGTTAGCTGCTCATTGCCTTAACCAAACTGTGTGGCATCATAGAATCATATGATCATAGGAGGTTACTAGGCTAATGGCCCTGGGGCTCTTACAGGCCTAGCCAAGAGTTTATCCCCCCAAAAAACCTCAGTCAGCACCTGTTGCCCCTGTTAATGAGGGAAAAATGTGGAGCCCCTTAGACAAATTTGTGGTTTCCCATCCACTCATAAAGGTTGCACTTGAAGAGGGTCAGGGATCATTTGGGAAGTAGACTGTAAGTTTTCAACTGAGAAATCATAAATGAAAAACATTATAGGTAGATGTGGAATTAGATGTTGATTATGGGACTGATTTAATAACCACTTCAGCCTTACTCATGTACTTTAGGCATCATATGCTCTATGCAATCTTAATTATATAAGGTCCTTTACTCATCCATTTGTCTTTTATCAACCAGTTATAATCAAATGTGGATTTATTCAGGTCTACCAATCAGGCATCACTTCTATTCCTTACACTGTTGATTACTCCACTACTGGGTTAATCAAGCTATTCTGTAATTATCAGACATCTAATACTGTCATATTTCTTGGGCACTATTTGTATGCTGTCATGTGTTTACAAACTGTTCACCTCAGAATCTCAAGGCTTCAATAAGTAGCAAATGGTGTACTTAAAATTCACAAATGAAGCATTACCAAACTTTATAAATTACACCTCATTGTTTGCACAATGAGAGAAGGATATTCTCACATGTGGAGGTATCGTTCCAGTCCATACTTCAGTGTTGCTAGCATGGCTTCATATGTTCACCAGAATTCATACTGACAGACACTAAAAGTTTGAAACATTGTACACATCAATGCATACAAAATCCATAATAAAGTCACACCTCTATATTACTGCATAGCAAGTCATCTTCCAAGCTCCATACAAATGGACTATCTAATTGCAACCATCAAAGCAAGTAACATAAAATACCCGTGAGTGGCATTCATATATGTATCCACAATTCTCCCAAAGCTCATTGTTTAATTTATATTTTCCTTCGTTAACTAATAATCGTAAAATTTGACCCTCTAACTTTGGATAATTTTAGTGTAGCTTTATCATCAATCTCTGATAAATCTAGCATCCTCTTATTTAGTTGCATGATCTAACCAAGCTCAATATAACTCCAGCAAGGAATGACAGAATATGTAAAAAGCAACCCACTGCGTACTGGGTAGTTTTCACTCTGCTAATAATATCAATAAGGCAGGCATCATGGCTAATGCCATAAATAAGCATCATGTGTTGTCTTATGGATAAAATCTAAAACAGAAGATTATGTCACTTTTCTTTCTGTTAACACACTTAGATGTTTAATGCATCTTCTTTCTCACTTGCATTTAATTAGGTCATATAGCCTCACCTGTGTTTTTTCAATCTTGATTTTCTGTGCAATATTTTAATAACATCTTTCCTTCAATATTTGTCAGATAAAGCTACTACAATTAAAAGGAAAACAGCTAAATCTGTACCCTGGATCATAAAAGAGATTAAGGACTTGATATTTCAGAGAGATAAATTATGAAGCTGTATTATCAAGTTTGGCCACTTAAGAAGTTTCAAAATTCAGACACTTCTGTAAACAAGTCAAGTCTTTTAAATAAAGCAAGAAGTATTTATTTCACATACAATGTATTGTTTATGGAAACAAACAGTTTTGTGAAAAAAATTGTCTATACTGTATCCTCAACAGCACTGTGACCCCTGAATAATTTCCTCCCTCTATATGGTATGTCTTTAGGGATGTGCCGTTGCTAGGTAACTTGTATCAAGCTCACAAAGATTTCCAGAAACTAACAACCTGTGTCACTCACCTCAGACATGATCCTCTCTAGGCTTTATGCAAATACAGCAGCATTTCCCATCTTCATAATAATAAAGTAGTTTATACAGGAATATGACTGAGGAAGTGTGAAAAATATAAAGAAAAAGCCTAGTGATTTTTGAAAGGTATAAAAAAGAAACATGGACATGCGAAAGAAAAAGAGATCTGATATGGTGTAAAGGAGAGACCCAATCTAACTGATGTAAAAAAAATCTTAGTAAAGTAGAAGTTAAACAAATAGAAACTGAAGTTATGGAACACCTGCAAAATGAAATGTTTAGTGTAGAAAGTCTAACACAGTCATCTCATAGTATAATGGAACAATGAGTCCCCAAAGAAGGAGAAACAGGTGAAGAAGGAGACATATGAAGAAGAAATACGGACATGGGAAAGAAAAAGTGATTTAATGTGGTGCACTGTTCATGCAAAGGAGAAAGCAAAACTAATCAATACAAAAAAGCAGCACCAAAGATATTTGAAGAGATATACAAAAATGAGAAAACAAAGGGGAAAGGTAGAAAACAGGATTAGTAATGGAGAAGTTAAAGAAATAGAAACTAAAGTTATGGATTACCTGCGAAGTAAAGGATATGTTGCAGATAATCCAGCTATGGTAATGTTACAGCATGATGGAACAGTGAGTCCTCAAATTAAAGAGAAACAGATGGAATGTGAGGGTTGAAATAATGGTTAAGATATGTACTTCACTGCCAAGTGGTACATGGTTTAATTCTGTCAAACCCCAATGGCCTAATGGATAATTCACTGGCCTTCTAAGCCAGGTATTGTGGGTCTAGGCCCTATCTGGGGTGATATAACCTATGATCAGTTGCCACATGGAGATACTCTACAGCCTTCACAGGTACAAACATTCAGTTAGAGTTCTACAGCAAAGGAAGGAACAGGAAACAGCATCAACTCTGATGCAGTCAGTTTTGTGGAATGATAGGCCAGTTGTTCCCTTATGAAAGAGCAATGATGACACAGGATGCAGCTAAAGATAATATATCACAGGAAGATGTTTTGGAACTTTCTATAGAATGCCTGTAGGAAACTGGAGAATAAAGAATATGCCCTCAGTTTAAAAGAAAAATATCTAAAGGAAGAGTTGTTTGATTTAATAGAGATGGCTAGACATTTAACACTGATGAAAGAATAGATTACAGAAAGTCAATAAGACCCAAAATTTTAGAAGTCTGATTAAACAAATTAAAACAGTAATCAAGGCTATTAACAGAAATACATGTGTTATAACAGAATTAAATAGGATACATTACTGTACAGAATCAATTAATAAAAATAATAACAATCACAAAAATACAAGGCAATACAGGAAAAGAAGAGAATAAATCAAAGACCATCATGGAAGCATTAAACACAGAAAACTATAACGCAATTAAGACAAGAAGTGTCACTATTAGAAGAGTATAGAAGAGGGAACATATCAACAAAATTACTTAGAGAGATAGAAGTGGTAAAAGAAGTCTGCAGTATTAGACCACACAAGGGCTGATCTTACACTATTGCAAATAAACTAAAGATATCATCACAGGCAGATAAACCTAGAAGATATGCAGATAAATATAAAGAAAAAATTGGCCATTTTGGGCTAATTTCTATCTCTTTTATTTCCCTGCTATAAATACTGCATTTGCCCGGTTTTGCGCACCGGGCAGCGCCAGTTAGCTAGGGTATAACTATTCCCGGCACCACAAAGTCTCCTCTTCAATTTTTACCTTGGAACTATACAAACTTTCAACTTAAGCACTCAAGCCATTCATTTCTCAGCCCGGCACTTGCTCAAAACTCATAGCAAGCACTTATAAACCCTAGCACTAGACCCTCCTATACTGTACAGAAGGACAAGACTCTCTATTCGACCTTACCAACCATTCAGTAAAACAGTTCACTGTACCTGTCCAGGCATGTCCAAAGGGCAGTTTCAGGGGTACTCTCCAGTCCAACTGCCGAATCTGGGCATTTTGAGGCAATGTTACAACTGCCTCATGTACATAGACAACCCTCTCCTCCTACCACCAAACACTAATACATGTGAGAGATGTAATTACTGGAAGCTAAGCTCTTTCAACGCAAAGCTGGATCAGACAGTCAAGAGGAGAAGGAAAATACTTGCAACACACCACCAGTCTCACACAGACCCATTAAATCAGCACCAGCAAAAAACACACATAAATACACGAAAACATACTTGGAGGCTCTAAAATAAAATCTGCAAAAGCAACAGAGACCTCCAAAGCAGACATCCAAGCAACTTCCACCCACCAGCACAAATCACGAAACACATACTTCACAAAACCAGTGTGCCATGCAATCACAACCCTTAAGGCAAAATAACATACCCGACATACTAGTAATAGGTGACTCTATAGTCAGGCACACTGACGTCCCACTCAATAGGCTGAAAAAGGAGAAGGTTACTGTTAGCTGCCTGTTGGGTGCCAGGATCCGCCACATAACACAAGCACTCAGGTCAATCTAGAACATGTACAAATATGACTCTGTCATTGTCCATGTTGATGTGAATGATCTGAGCTGTACCTCCTTGAACTACATGAAAAGAGACATGGAAGAGCTCTTTGATCACGTAGCCCAGACCGGTATGACTCTGACCCTGAGTAGCATCCTGCCCTCACCAAGAATGATACCACGGTATAAAGAAATAATTCTCGATTTCAACAATTGGCTAAGTTTCTGGTGTCATTGAAAGGGGATCCAGTGTCTGTACCCCTGGGATGACATGCTCAGCAAGCCACGCTGCTTCACTAGAGATGGCTTGCACCTGTCACCCTTAGGCTTTTGAATACTGGCCAAGGCTCTTGCCACCCCCATAGTGCCTTTTTTAGGCAAAGCTCAAAAGACAAATCCAACACCATAACTAGCACAAGTAACAAAAAACTGAGGGTAATGCTACTCAATGCCAGAAGTCTAAACCTCAAAATGCACACACTCGAGGCACTCCTCAGTATGGAGAAAATCGATATATGTGCAGTAACAGAAACCTGGTTTAAAGCTCCAGAGAGCATCCCAGCACTACCAGGCTACAACTCATATCATACATTTTGGCCACAGAACCCGGACCAAAATACAAAAGGCGGGGGCATATCCATATTCATCAAGGATACCCACACCTCCAGGTTAGTGGCACAGCATGATGCTTCAGAGATCATCCATGTGCAACTAACAACGGGTAAAACTGCAATTCAAATTGTAGCTTGTTACAGATCACCCACCATGTCTCACGACCCCCATTCCACATTTCTGGAAACACTGGGAAATATAAAGGTCCTACCAAATACCCTAATATTGGGTGATTTCAATTACCCAAACATTAACTGGGAGAACTACTCAAGTACTAATTCCCTTGCCCAGTATTTCCTAGAATTTATAAACTCAAATGCCCTGGATCAACTGGTCAACACTCCCACCAGAGGTGACAACATATTGGACCTGGCCATTATTGAATCCCCAAATGATGTGGATATTCTACAAAAGGGCCTTACAGAAACAGATGCCTGGTGCCAGAGCCATGGGCTCAAGCTTAATGCCAAGAAATGTATAGTTATCCCCTTTGGAAAAAAACATGTACCCATGAATTACCACATAGGTGGCAGTACACTAAACATCGTAAGTGTGATGAGAGACTTAGGGACACAAGTGGACAGTGGTCTCACTTTCGATAACCACATTGCCACAACAGTCAGGAAATCCTTCTATGTAGCACACCTCATCACTAAGAGCTTTTCATCCAGAAAAAAGGAGGTTATTGTCCCGCTGTACTCATCCCTCATTAGACCAATTATAGAGTATAATGCCCCATTTGGTATGTACCTCACAAGACATCTGCAACAGCTGGAAAGGCCACAGAAATACCTCACTAAAAGAATCACAGACCTAAAGCAGATGCCATATGCTGACAGTCTAAAAAAACTCCAGCTATACTCTGTGGCATATCGTCTACTCAGAGGTGATCTCTGCTTAACATACAAGGCCATGTCAAACCCTGAGCTGTTAGACATGCTCCACTTAAAGAAATCCCAATCCCTCAGAGCCACACGCTCCAGGGATCTAAACCTTATCATCACAATGAACAAAACATGCTGGAGGGATAGGTTCCTGACCCAGAGACGCCCCATACTCTAGAATAGACTGCCCATACATGTCTAGCAGAGTGCCTCATTGGCCCTCTTCAAAAGGAACCTTGATGATTGGATGGGAGATAGGAAATTCACCCCGGCGATCATGTCAGGCACCCTGCTAGACAGGGGCCCAGAGAAGTAAATATTGTGGGAAAAAATTTCCAGGGAATTGTTATGGCTAGGCTTGCATAGGCCTTAGGGCCGATAGCCTAGTACCAACCTATGAACCTATGAATCAACATGGGCGGCAGGTGTTCCACACCGGAGGTCAACCCCAGACTTGTTAGACCTGACCATAAACAAATCACTTTGGATATCCACATTCTGACCCTACTCTCGGACAAGGAAACCACCCATGAAAAACTTTTCAAAAGCAAACTTCACATTACTTAAGACTGAGATGGAAAGTTTCAAAGCCCCATGCTAAAGCTGTTCAAGCTGCAAATTTCTTTACTAATGCATTCTATGGGCACCTACAAGAATGCATGGATCATGCTAGCCCAAGCAAAACCAAGACTCACTCCTCCAAGAAAAGGAAACCAGTCTGGTGAACTCCTGCCATAAACAACTTATATAATAGAAGGAGGAAACTAGTACAGAAAAGAGTAAAATTCTGAGAATGGAAGACATCCCTGATCAGTATCAGCAAGAAACTACAATCCCTCATAAAATCATCCAAGGTGAGCTTCGAAAGAAAAATTGCAAAGGACTCCAAAGATAACCACAAGGCATTCTTTAGCTATGTCAAGAATCTAAGTGGCAATGCTCAGATCTGCTCGGAGTTAGTGCAGAATGGTACAAAATACACTGAACCGACTGATATAGCCAACATCCTGGCAGACAGGTTCAGTGCAAACTTCACCTCCCTCTCACCCCCAAAAGGGCCCATAACCATACCAGAAGAATGTAGAGCCCCTGAAATCACAGACACTCAGGTTAAAACAGCCCTCTCCAAAGCCAAAAACACAGCATCAATGGGACCGGATGGTGTCCCAGGCTGCGTCCTACACACACTCAAAGACGAACTAACCCCTCACCTAAACACACTGTTCATACTCAGCCTCTCCACAAGTTACATACCCATAGAGCAGTGCACAGCAACGGTTATTCCGCTCCACAAATGTGAAGCCACAACAGACCCCAGGAACTATTGCCCTATAAGCCTGACTAGCTTGGTCTGCAAGGCTATGGAGTGCATCATCATGGAACTCATTAACAGAAACATTGGTAACCTCCAAACACCGGACCTTACCCGGTTCGGCTTTGTTAAGGGCAGATCATGCCTCCTAAACCTAGTGGTCTTCTTTGAAACAGTTACCAATGCTATAGACGAGGGAAAGGTGGTACTCACAGCCTACCTAGACCTCACAAAGGCCTTCAACACCATTCCCCATTCTGGTACTATAGACAAGTTCACCAGCCTGAACATAAACCCCTACATCACAAGCAAGGGCGCCCGAGAGTGTGGGTGGCATCGTGAATACATCAAACAAAGTTTGTTTGACTACAGCAAAGTTTTTTTTTTTGCTCTTCTTCTTTAGAAAGATCGCAGGTAGGCGATCATGACATCATCGAGGAGAACTTAGATGGGCTGAGCTGACATCAAACTTAGACAGTGTGTGTGTGTGTGTGTTCTGTTCCTCATAAAATCTGTGGTTTGTTGTTTGTGTGTTGTCTTGTTGCCTGATGTTCCAGGTTTTGTTTCACTGAAAATGTTTGGGGCTATATTCTCTCATTAGGTTGAGAGCTATGGTGATAACTGAATTCACTGAATGTTTGGTGTTTGTAGTCACCCCATTTTGCTTTGTGTTCAGGTTTTTTTTGTAAGAGGTTGACACAGCTGTGCTATGGTGAGAACTGAATTCACTAAATGGTAAAGTTTCAGTCATTGCTGATGCTGTATTGTGTTGTAAGGGGTGGATGCTGCAGTCCTTTTGGCAAAGATACCTTAGTAACTACCCTGTTAACGTAACGTTTATCCATTCTCTTGAGGTAGGAGTGTCAGAGCCTTCAAATTATGACATACTTATTTGCCCCCCCCCCCCCATTGTAGTGCGGGATGTGTCAAAGAGGGGAAGGAGCAGGTTATGCAGTAAGTGTGTATCCCCCCCAAAGGTAGATCACAAATATGATATGACCGGCTTTTCATCTTAAAGAATTGCTAGCATTGAAAGCTCTTTTCGTTGTTGCCATGCAGGAGAATATTTACAAGCTAGAATAATGTATAAAGCCTTTGGTATTTGAAATGCATATGACAGTATTTGTATAAAAGGACACAGGACAGTATTTTCAGAAGCTCATTATTACATTTTGGAGACCAGTGTCTGTGTATAGTACACTGTAGGTTTGGGTGTGGTTTATGGTATATGGTAAAATAGCACTGCTACCTTACTTAAAAAAACAAAACCACCAACAACTAAGTCAACAATGAAGAGTCAACACACAAGCTCTGGTGTAAAGTAATGTGGTAAAAATCAAAAAAAAAAATAATATGAACACAAACAGTACATGTGCAAACACAGTGATGAAACACAATGCCAAAAAATGAAATGCTGCTCTGCTAATTGCTGCAATCTGCCTGCACCAGCTACTCTACCACTTCATCACAACCCATCAAGACCCCAGTGCAACCTTCCCTTCAGCCCTTCCAGAACCACCAGAATTATTTGGTGTGTATTTGAGTGTAATTTATCTGTAGCATCAGATTTTTGCCCCATATTCTTTGCCCCATATTCCTCTTAAAGGGATTAATGAGCTTAAATATACTGACAAATCCTGTTACTCTTGCTACTTTCTGACATTTCTATTGTTTATATGCATATATTTATTTTTTTATAATTTTTTTTCTTAATTTATTGAAGGGTGAAGCCAGGAAGGGAAGTATCTTTGTAAGAGAGAGAGAAAGTGGAGAGAAAGTAGTGAGCCAAGAAGTAGAGAAATGGAATTTTCAAGTTTTTTCATGAACTTTTTCAAGTATTTTTTTCTAGGTTCATGACTGCTACTGCTGCTCATTTACAATGTGCAACCATTTTGTTTAGCATTTGGTATCTCTATTGTGGTATAAAGTTTGGTATAAAGTTTAGTGTTATAACAAGTAAACTAAGCTATGTAGCATACTTGCATCTTAATATATTCCACAGCATACATTATTATGCTGCAGTATTCATTCCTATGCATATGTCCTTCCTAATCCTCATGAACCTGTTTTTCAGCTTGTCCAATGAATCATATTAATATATACCATCTTTTTTTTTTTAATTTAATTTTTTCATTTTTTTCTACCATTTTAGCATTTGTTTAGGTTTGTATAAAATGAAATATATTGTGACAGCATTAAATAAATAAAATATAATAAAATAAATATATAATATAATTAATTATAATTAAATTATAAAGTATATCAGCATTGGCCCTATAAATCAAGGAACCTAAATTTGAAAACAAAATGGTGGGCAAAAACCTGCCATGGGTAAGAAGCATTTCAAAAATTGAAAACTTTTCAATGTGGGTTCACTTTTTTTGAGCTTCAATGAGTTTAGAAGCTTTGAGTAGAAGTAATTTTTTGTGTGAATTTCAGCTTCAGAGAAAGTTTTTTTTGTTGTAAAGTCAGTGTGTATTGTAGTTTGTTTGAAATGTTTAAAAAGAAAAAAAATTGTAAATAATCCTGGCTCTAATGTGTGTAAAACAAAACAATAAATTTACACAATCATGATTTGAACAGTGTCTGGTGGGGGAGGGAACTGGAGTATGCACAGAGTACAATGGAATGGCTGGTAAAAATGGGTGGGGTGGACTTGGATGGGGCGGCTGCGGGGCTGGGTGTGGTGGTGGGGTGGGCGTGGGGGCAGGGGGCCCCCTGCAAAAAATCCTGCAGGGGCATGGTGGACAGATGGGTTGCCAACTGGCTCATGGACAGAATGCACATGGTAAGAGTTGTGGGAGCTAGGTCTGGCTCTAAACCAGTTACAAGTGGCATTCCCCGGGGCTCAGTCTTAGGACCCCTCCTGTTTGGCATATACTGTTCAGAGGTACAGGCAAGCACAGGAGGACTATGGCTGACCAGGTTTGCAGATGACTGCAAACTAGGGGCTATAATTGACTCTTCGGCTGACACAGACATTCTTCAGAAGGGTCTCACTGAGACAGATACTTGGTGTCAAAATCATGGCCGCAAGCTAAATACCAAAAAGTGCATAGTCATTCCCTTTGGAAAAAACAAAGTACCCACAAACTACTACATCGGTGGTAGTTCCCTAAATATGGAAGATGTAATAAGAGATCTGGGGACACAAGTAGATAGTAATCTCTCCTTTCATAATCACATTGCCAAAGTGGTTCGAAAATCCTTCTATGTGGCCCACCTTATCACAAAAGGGCTCACATCCAGATCAAAAGAGGTCATTGTGCCCCTCTACTCATCACTCATCAAACCCATCATGGAGTACAATGCCCCATTTGGGATGTACCTTACAAGACACCTGCAACAGCTGGAAAGACCACAGAAGTACTTCACCAAGAGGATCACTCGCCTCAAACAGATGCCCTATGCAGCTCGACTGAAGAAACTCCAGCTGTACTTGGTTGCATACTGCCTACTCAGAGGTGATCTCTGTCTGACATACAAGGCTAGTCCATCCCAGAATTGATGGACATACTCCACCTAAAGAAAAGCTTTTCCCCTAGAGCCACATGCTCTAGGGATCTAAACCTCACCACAACAATAAATAGGACGTGCTAGAAGGATAGATTCCTGTCCCAGAGACTTCCCATGCTTTGGAACAAGATTGCAATCTACATTAGGCAGAGCTCCTTGCTAACACTCAAGAGAAACCTTGACAAGTGGATGGGAAACAGAAAGTTTACCCTGGGGATCACTTCAGTGGATCTGCTGGACAGAGGCACGGGGAACTAATCTAAGGGGCGGTGAATGCCAACACATTCTGGCTAGGCTTATAAATGCCTTCGGGCAGATAGCCTAGTACCTACCTATGAACCTATGAACCTAAAAGTAATATATTGATGATCCAAACATTTTATAGAAAATTGGGAAACAAACAAAAAGGAATAGAAACACCAATAAAAAAAGAAGAAATCTAGAGGATTTCTCCCCAGGCCTCTGCTGAAAACTGGCTTTGCTCCAGGTCAGTCTTTTCAGGTAAACAAATGTTAAATGAATAAATAAATAAATAGACATATTTTAAAGAAATATCTATGAATATCCCGTGGAATATCACAAAGATGCTGAATGGACAGAAGAAGTAAAAGAAACAGTAAGACATTCAAATGTACAGTTCATGAAGTGGGGATGAAGTAAAGGCCAGAGAAATTGAAACAAAATGAAGAAAAGCTCCTAACTGGAGAACTACAGGCCCAGATCCAGTACCTGTCTTATGAATACAAATATTAGCATTGTTAATCAATGATTTATCCCTGAGTAAGGACTATTTATATGCTTGCCCTGAAGAGACACTGACCTGGTTAACAACAGGAAAACAGATACTCCTCCTTAAGAGTGAACCTGCAAGCTATCCTAAAAACTATAGACCAATAACTTGCTTTCCAACAATACATAAAATAAACTATATGCTGGAATTGATGCCGACAGAGTTTATAGTCATTTGGAAGAAAACTCAATCTTGGCAATAGGACCAAAGAGTAAAAAAAGAAAGTCATATGGAACAAAGGATCACTTGTTAAATAACGTCATAATGGAGAATTGAAAAAAGGGAACAATCTAAGTATAGCATGGATAGACTACAAAAAAGAGAATTTGATACCATCCCACATTCATTGATAAAAGAGTTCTTACAGATGTATGAAATACACCCTACATTGATCAGTTATACTATAGTGACCATGAAACAGTGACAAACCACTTTGCAGCTAAGCCATGATAAAGGACAAATTATTATCTCAGAGATAAAAATTCATAGGGGGATATTTCAGGGTGACTCTTTGTCACCACTGCTGTGTTATCTTGTTCATAACCCCTTAAGCTGTCTACTTACCAGATTAAGTCATGGTTACAGATTGGCTCCCAGATAACAACAAAGCAGAAAGACTTATCTCCTTTTTGTAGATGACTTAAAACTGTTCATCAGTTGAAGAGCTGAAAGCACAACTTGAAGTGGCCAGAACTCTCTCAGATGATATAATATTGTAATTGGGTTTTGATAAATGTGCAAAAGTAACACTTGAAGCAGGAAAGCTACAGCAGCAAGAAAATATCAGTTTGGGACAAGAATGTGACATAAAAGGACTTGGGCAGGAGGGTGTGTGTAAATATTTGAGAACCAATGAAGGCTCAGATACAAACAATGAGCAAATGCAAATAAAACTCAGCAAGGAATATTTTAGTAGAGTAAAATTAATATTGAAAACAACCCTGACATCTAGGAAGAAAGTTCAAGCTATAAACCAATTTGCTCTTCCTGTTCTAATTTACAGTTTTTTAGTGATTGTCAGGCGCCAAAAGTTATTGAATCAATTGGACAGGAAAACAATAAAAATATTTCACACATCAAATGCTATGTAAAAATCAGTGTACACCAAGATTATATATCTGTCATTCTGAAGAAGTTATGGGCCTCTTTCAAATTAATTACATGTATAGATCTGCAATCGTAGGGCAGCATACATATCTGCTGACCTCACCAAATTCAAACATAGCGAAAGTTTTGATATATGAAGAGAGCAAATCTAAGATGACTTTCCTACTTAGTTTAGCAGAAGCATATTGGTGTCAAGTGGGAATGTAAATCAAACCAGAAGAGACAAAAATCAGGCATCAACTGAATGTACCAAAAAAAAAATAAATAAATAATATAAGGAGCAGGATCAGGGGAGAAAACAAGAAATGTGTAAAGGCATAAAAATTGTAAAAAACTCCTGGCACAACATCATGTCAGTCAGGATTTGATGCAGGAATGGTTAAGAAGAGGTGAATTTAAACCAAAAGATGAAAGGATAGCATTGGCATCCCAGGATAGTACACTATGTACACATTGGTTTACGAAGCCCATTGAACAGGTGGGAGAAACAGACACATGCAGGTTCTGTGAAACAGAAATAGAAACATTCTCACATGTTGCTGGGTGTGATACATTAACTTCAGAGGATTATATACTAAAATGTATAATAATGTGTCAAGACTGTTGCATTGGGGATAAACATTACACTAATGAAGTAGCTAAGAAACAATGGAAACATGAGCCACAAAGCATTATGATGAAGACTGCTGAAGTTTATATCACTTGGGAACCTTCACTGCCAACAGTTCAAAAATAGATGTGAGAAAACCAGATATAGTAATCCATGAAATAAAGACAAAAGTAGCATTGCTCATTGTAATTCCTACACCCAGTAATTACAGTGTCTTATCTGCATAGAGACACAAAGCCGTAAAAGATCAGGGTTTGCAGGCAGAAATGAGAGCAATGTGGAAAAAGTAAACCCAGACAATTGCAATAACAGTAGGAGCAATGGATCTGATAAAAAAATAGTTTACAATCTTATTTAGATATGCTAAAGATTCATTTAACTCTGTATGACTTGCAGAAGGAGTCAGTTCTGGGCACATTGCTGGTGCTGGCAAGCGTACTTTTGGCTAATATCAATGATTGAAGCAATTCTAATTTCAGAAGCTTTAAATATACTTTGACTTAGAAACAGGGTCCATTTCTGTCTTGATACTAGAAATTCAAAAGACTTCGAGAAATTAAATATGTGAATATTATCTAAATACTAAAGAAATAAAATCAAGAAAATGTCCTTTATATGGAGGTTCTTCCTACAAAAAAAAACAGGTTACATACACCTGCAAACCCATTTCCTCTTTCTGACATTGTCAGAAATTGTACTCATAATGGCTTTACCCTGTGTCCAAGATAAACATCATCTCCAACTCACTATATGGTTTGCAGTCTGGATGTGGAACAAAGAAGGCCCTGCCACTTGCAAACTACCTTTGAGGTAGGAAAAAAACTGAGCCAAGATTATGTATGTAATGCTGATTTCTTAAGGTATCTTGAGGGTTCAGTAAGCTAAAACAAAATAACATGCTTCAGCATCTAGGTACCTATGGTTTATCATCTTCCTCAACTAGATGGTTGACAACAATACAGAAACATGTGAACTTCTCTTCAGCCAATATATGTGTCCTTAATGGTTCTGTAGGTTCAAAGGTTCATAGGTGTGTACTAATCTAATGGCCCTCGAGTCTTTACAAGCCTAGCTCATATCAGTACCCTGGCATCGTGCTGCTCGATGTTAGTTCTCAGTGCCTCTATTAAGTAGAGCCACTGGAGTGATCTCTGGAGTGAACTTTCTATTTCCCATTCACTCATCAAGATTTCTCTTCAAGAGGGCCAGTGATGGTGCTCTGCTGGACATGTATGGGAAGTCTATTCCAGAGCATGGGCAGTCTCTAGGTTATGAACCCTTCCCTCCAGCATGTTCTGTTGATTATGGTAATGAGGTTGAGATCTCTGGAGCATGTGGTGCGAAGGGATTGGGATTTCTGCATCTTTATCTTTATGCATACTGGTGTACTAGTTCTATGTCTGTAGGTGGTACTCAAATATCTTTATTATGCCAGTTTAGAAGATTGTTAGACTGTATAAATTTAACTGGACTATAAAATGTGTTATATTTGTATAAATTTAACTAGACTATAAAATGTGCTATATTGGTATAATGTTATGATCACTTCTGATCTATATGTACATTGTAATGATTGTATATGTGACCACCTTTGGAGCTTTTCTCCCCGGGCCTCCACAGAAAATGGACATGTATCGAGTCAGACTATCCCAGTCAACAAAAGTAAAATAAATACATTTCTTTAGATGTAGCATTTCTAACAGAGCTGGGTCAGACATGGCTTTGTAAGTCAAGCAGAGATCACCTTTTAGTAGATGATATGAGACAGAGAATACCTAGAGTTTTTGAGTCTGTCCATGTAGGACATGTGTTTAAGGCCTAGGATCCTCTTTGTGAGGTACTTTTGTGGCCTTTCTAGCTGTTGCATTTGTCTAGTGAGGTACATGCCAAATGGGGTATTATACTCGATGATTGGCCTAATGTACTTAGCTTTTTTATTTTTATTAATTTTTTTTTTTAATGATATGCACTTATGCTGCGGCGTTGCAAAAAAAAATTCAGTATGCTAATAACTGCATGATATTCATCTCAAATCTAAACTTAGCAGAAGACAACAAGTTTAAATGTGTTTCAATCAAATAGTGAGATAATTATACAATTTAAACCTAAATACCACAAAACTAAAGTCTTACCATCTAGTGTAGATTACAATGTGAATACTAATGTTCCTACTTTAAATTTCAGGCTAAAAATTATGCCACAGTAAAAGTAATCATATCCCCCTGCAACACCTTAGTAATGCATGCTAACACTGCCCCTGACTCCTACACCTTATCTGAAAAAAAAAGTTTCCATAACACTACAAGTAAATTTAACAGTCTCAGAGAGACACACACACAAGCACCAACACATGCATACATCATTGAAGCTGTGATCTTACCTATTCCTAACCTTAACTCACAAAGAGTCACGCAAACACTAACTCTATCCTCTTTCATACCCTTACTCTAAACCGTAACACATGAACATTAATGAACACACACACACACACACACACACACACACACACACACACACACACACACACACACACACACACACACACACACACTCACCTAATATAAAAGCCACTTACCTTTTAAGAAAAAGTCCACATCCAACAAAATGAATGATTTATACACTGAACATTCAAACACGTGATCCTGCAATTTATTCTGTTTGAAAATGAATGCACCTCAGAATGAATGAATGGAACTGGACATCACACTACACTTTTGCCAGTCTGAACAAAGCACTGATTTTTTTTTTTTGTTAAGGAGTCATCATGCCTAACCAGCAGGTACTGCTCTCTTGGTCTAGTCAAGTAGCAATATGATAGGCTTGTGTACACAAACATGCACTGCTGACTCATATGACATGCAATATAATGCTGTAGAACAACATGGTGCTATGTGCACTCTGTGTCAGGTCCAGGCACATGGATGTCACATGCGTTATGATAAATAATATCTGCATGCCTTGCAGAGCAAGTTATTTATAGTGCAACACACAGTCTAAATGATCCATAGACATTAATGCTTCCTGATCACTTCAGATAACTGCCCTATATTAGAGTGATGTAAAGCACTATCATCCTGCAAAACACTGCACTGAAACAAAGAAATTGAATTTATTGGAATAGCTGTGAAACTTCTGTTAATGCAGAGAAGTATATAAGGAGGGAACTTGATTGCTAATGTAGATGTCACAGCCCTGCGATGTCTGTGATGCATATAAGGGAGAGGGAGAGTCAGTGTGTAGTTTATGTAACTGATAAACATATAAATGTGTGCCATTAATGGGTAATTCACCTGTGATATGTTATGTACAGTGGTGGTAATGCAGGACACAGTCATGTGAAAGAGTGCAGATGCAGACGTACAATGATAACCACACATATCACATGCATGGTCAAACTCAGTCACACAGTACATTTGTGCACGACTGTGAGGATTGCAGTGGCCACAGAATATTGCGTATGATACCAATTCATATATATATATATATATATATATATATATATATATATATATATATATATATGGTGAAGGATCGCCATGGCCCTACATACTTGCAGACTTTATTAACTTGTACAGTGGCCAAATGTAGTAACTGCTGATATTACCCAAGTGATAGAGTGGGAGAAGGCTGTGGACAGTGATAGGGTGGAATGCTGATATAACCTTACATTCATGCATAGTAAAGTACAAATTATGGGGAACAAGTCAGGTAGCTGCTGGGGATACATGTGCGGATACAGTTGGAGGAGAGTGAGGAGAGTAACTCACATGCATGATATAACTGAGTGCATACATTGACTAGGTGGCAAATTATTTTCTGCAGGTTTACAGGAACAGAAACAGGTGCCACCCCCCAAGAGCAGCAACACATGGCAAAGTGAAGTTCTCAAGAATTTAGCACTGAAGGTATTGGTAGGAAATAATTACAGAGGGAAATGTAATAGAATGGGAAGAGGCCAAGAATCTATTTGGACTGCAGGTTAGAGATCACCTTCCCTTTCAATGAGTGATATCAGTGTTTAGACAAAGAGAAAGAAATAGGGGGGGTCCAAAGTGAAAGTCCAGCACTGGTAGAGTTTTTAGTACAATTTACAACAGATGTTGCTTATAAAAAAGGGATAATTAGTAGGGTGTGATGTACTTCCTCTGGGTTAGTAATCAAGGATCCTCAATCCTCACCACTGGCATTGGTGTGGAATCTTCCTTCACTTAGAACAAAAATGGATACACACAGTATTTTCAGATGCAGCTGTCTGCACCAAGCACAATTTCCCTTAAGAGCACACAGGGAACACACGCCAGACCTGGGGACAGACTTCCTCTTCAGGCCCTAAATAAGACTCCATCTTTCTCTCTGCAGAAACCAGTGCTCTGCATCCCTGTTCCATGTAGCTGACACACACTCGCTTTGAGATTTGATTTTCACACATATGCATACACATACGCATAAGCGCACACACACACACACACACACACACACACACACACACACACACACACACACACACACACACACACACACACCTGGGAAAGGCTGGCACAGATTTGCTAGCTATGCCCCCTCTGCCCAGACTATAAGGTAGATTCACTCCCACCATCAAGCTACTTTAAGGCCCTTACCAGGGTACCCAATTACTCCTTGTAACATTAATACTTATACAAATGGCAGTATTTCCAAGCAGCAAGAGTTTCAGGAGTGTGATGCTACAGTGCCACCAGATAAATGTAATTACTCTCAAAAGGTTAAACTATTTTAAAAGGCCAGCCACAATCAATGGTTTAGATATACTTAATAATAAATAATAAAATAGAAAACATGGAAATATTGAATATCTATTTAGAATAAACACCAGCGTTTCAATTTACAGCAAATATAAACAATAACACAGATGGAAATACTCAGATACAGAAGAAACAATATATAACTAATAGCACTATATTTTCCTAACTTACTGAAAAACTACTGTTCCTTTCTTACTGGCTAGAGCAAGGCAAGATGAAGTGGGTGAGTAGTCTTTGTTGTCAGGTTCTTAAAAACAGAGTGCTCAGTGTCACTTTCACATCTCTCACTAATATCTAAATACAATTTCAGTGCTGGCTAGAGAATGACATCACATCTGGTCACCTGACTGTGGTCCCCACATTATCCCACTGACTAGAAGCTGAACCAGAATCTAGCACAGATGTGTCACAATACACACCTAAAGCTTTGCTAAGGCATATAGAGGCTGTAAAACAAGTCCAATGCTTTCATCCTTCTTGTATAGTCAAACCAGACATTCTTTAGCACCCCAGGGTAACAAGTTGTTTACCACTAAAGACAATAAGAGCAGGTTCCTCGACCATACATTGCATCTCAGGCTGCATTCAGCCCTGTGAGATAAAATCTTAATGGCCTAAACCAAGTCATTTAATTTCTGACTAATTTTCTTAAGGTAAGCTGAGATGAGCTTATCCCCTTCCCTTCCATCATCCTCTGTTAATATATATATATATACATTTCCTCAGTTACAATAGTACAGTCTGATATAAATGTATATATTTTTTTCTGCACAGCAGGACTCACTGTTGATACATTTTAACATGAACATCTGTACAAATCAGTTTGATATACAAATGACATAACATTATTTAAAAAACTCCGGTTAGCTATGCGGGTATGTGTTATATGTGCATTGCCTTATTTTCTCTGGCATAGCTGGCACTACCTAACATTGCCATAGAGGGTATATAAAATATTGCATGATAACTGTAGGAATCAATCAGAGGAGGTTAGAGAGGATTGGGAAGAGAAAATGGATAAGCAACTCTAAAAGAAGGAATGGGAGGATATATGTAATCTCCCAAATAAGCAGCAAAGTTTAAAAGATTTAGATCTTTTCTTGGAAGTATTTGTGCAGATATTTTTACACCCCAAGCAGACTCCAACAAATTTTTCCTCAAGTAGGTTTCAAATCTTGTAGACATGATGGGGAAGAAAGAAGTAGTTGGGAATATATATGTTTGGGAGTATAATGAGTTGGCAGACATTAAAATTTCACTGTAAACTACTCTGTCAGAAATACTGGGTGAGAAAATTGGTGTAACTAAGGAAATTATTTTTTTCAGCTGTTATACAGAATCAGAATTGTCTAGACATAGCAAGATCTTGAGTTTAATTCTGGTGGCTGCCAATAAAGCAGTTGCTAAAAACAGAAATCAATGTCTAAACCAATTGTACTAGAAACAGTGAATATAGTAACAGAGATAAAAGAACTGGAAGTGGGATCCTTAGAAAAGTACAGGATCAAATGACATAGAAAAATGAGAAGTGTGGCAACAATACATGCAAAATAATGTTTTTGAGGAGGAATGAGGTTTAAAGGAAGGTAGGAATTGAATGGGCTCTATCATGTTCTGCATATAGGATTATATGTAATGGATAATGTTTGCAAATGAAAATATGTCAGCATGGTTTGTGATTGCCGATGTTATAAGTAATAATTCCATAAACATGTTTCTTATTTAAAAAATAGCACTGAAACTGTCTAAATTTAAAAAATGTATCATATGTAATCGTGGGGTTTCAGTAGCAGATGGAGTGTGTGTTTAACCATAAAAGGAACACATGCAAATATAGAAATTTGTGAGGCATTCTTGTCATTAATTTAAAAACTGGGCAAGTAGGACATATTTCTGTCAGATTCAGTAAATAATTTCATAAGGCAAGTGCTAATTTAGAAATAACAGAAAAGCAAGCACTATACATTTCTGTTGCTGTTCATACAAATGCTCATTCTGTGGCAGTTAATGATTCTTTGAGTGCATGGCATAGTGTTTTGTGATGTAAAGTGCTAGAGGCTCAAGCTGGACATTTGTTTATTTGTTGGGGTTGATAACTCTTAGTAATTTAAATGAAAAATTGGACAGTGGTAGTCTTTAGATTTCTGATATAAGAAGAGTGCCTGCACCTTTGCAGCATATATCAAAGCTACTACCTGACATATGATAAGATTTAGAACTTGTGCATGGTGTTTAGCTTTCATAACTTAAAAATCAAATGACAAAAGGATTTTCGTACTGATACCAGTATAGTCACTTTTAATAAAATCAGAAATAATCAAATATTATATCAGCCAAATTCAATAAACCCTACATGGTAGCACACAGTTTTGGATTCAGTAAGCGATGTATAGAGGTGTGCACCACTGGGCAAATGCTGTAAACACCGTGGCATGCTAATTACAGCATAAGAAGCTGAATAGTGTGCTAATCAACAAATCCAACATGAGGCAGATAATCAACAATCTATAAGTATATGTAGGTTTTCCCAGAAATTCCAAAACATATTGGAAAATAGCCAAGGAAAGGAGTCTACATGGAAAGAATGTTAGCGGCTGTTGCTGCTTTAATTCATTTGCATGTGAAACAGGCTGAAGCCTATGCTACTGCTGCTGCCAATAGACCTAGGACAAGAAGGAGAAGAGTTTTCAGGCCCATTTAACTTTTCACAACCTACATGATATGGAAATTGTAGAGTACTGCAGGGAGGACAGGGACATGCTGTGGAACTCTGCAGCCTCTGTTGCCCTCAACTCAGAGCCAGGGCCAACCAAAGGGAACCCATCCCAGTGGAGACAAAGGTATGTGTAGCAATTAGAATCTTATAATCTTAGCTTTCTTAGCTTAGATATCTTTCAGAGATCAACAGGGGACATGCTTGGGGTGTCACAGGCATCAGCATACAGGACCCTCAATTAATTCCTGAATGCTATGCTCCAACATACCAGTGACTATATCTATTTTCCCAATACACCTGTGGAGAGGTCCAGAAATTTGCAGGAGTTCTACTGTGTAACAACTACCCTGGTGTACTGGGTGCCATAGATTGCATGCATATAGAAATTAAGGCACCACCCAGGGAACAGGGAAGGATCTACATAAACAGAAAGGGCTACCACTCTATTAACTGCCATGTCATGTGTAATGCCAAGGGGATCATCTTGAAAGTGTGTGCTGGCAACCCTGGCAGTTACCATGACTCACATTTCCAAAAGGGTCACTTACTGGGGGATACTGGTTATGCACTGGAACAGTGGCTGATGACACCCATCAGAAACAGAGACACATACACTGAAGAATGCCATAATGAAGCACACATTCAAACCAGAAATTTCATTGAGCATGTGTTTGGGCTGCTGAAGTCATGGTTCTGGTGCCTAGATACATCTGTGGGAGCCCTGCATGTACTGAAATATTCATAGTATGTGCCATGCTACACAACCTCATCCTGAGAAAACAGCTTCAGCAGGATCAGCAAGGGAAAGGAGCACAAATCCCCCACCAATGCCAAGGTCAGTTCAACCATATGCAGATGAGGAGTCAGAGGAGGAACCACCAGCTGATGTGAGTGTAGGCAGATGTAGGCATGCTCAATATGCCCTTGCATTGGGTAAGACACAACACATAGCACACTCCACTTACTCCCTAGGGGGTTAAAACCTTCCTCCTACACACATACATATAGTAACATTGATGCCAGGCAACTCGTGCAACCTTTACTTCCCAATGTATTGGCTGTGTACTGCTTGCATCAGACAGTCAGACCTTAACTAAAACCGTGGCATTTGCTGCATTTACAAGGTAAGCCTTGCACCTGGAGTATATTGTATAATAATAGGAATGACTGGCATATCCTTGCATGTTCATACTTGGTAGTGTAAGCAAGTAAAAGGTGGGAGATTTGTACAGAAATGACCTTAGCATGTGATGGCAGGGACATATTTGACTTATATATGTAGACTAGATGCAGAACAGGACAGCAACAATAGCAACACATATTTGTTTGTGCCATAACAGAAATGCAGCTTTGTTCCCCCACCTGCAAAAGAACAGGCAAATGACACATTTGGCTAACAAAGCATCTCTGAAATGCTAAAAGTGCTATCACATGACCTGTCCCTGAAACATGTCTACAGATTTAATACAGAATATTTTATGTGAATTTATTGCCAATCATGTATAAATGTGAAATGCCCTGACAAACTTGACCATTCCATCAGTACACTTCTAACTAATGCATACAGATAAAAGTTCAAAAGCCTTTGCTAATCAATATATATATATAAAACTGTTAAACAGATTATTCATAATTATATATCAGCATATGCAGTATGTATCTGACAAAATACAGATATACTTTCTCAAAATCAGTAATCCTCCTTGCAGATATATCCCAAAGCAATAGCTTCTCTTCTGTGCTCACCACATAATCAAGTCTGCTCACCTTCAGATTCCCTAGCTACTCAGTTACCTTTTCTGGTGTAGATTCAAGGTTGTAAGTATGGTGAAGATGCAGATGAAGTCTGACCACATTAGAATTGCTGAATCCCAAATCCTTGGCTTTGTGTATCTGATGTAAACACAGTGCAATCACTCCCTCAACGTTTGTGTGCAATGGATTGCAACTGTGAATAATTACTTGCTGTGAGAAGGTAAACACAATAGCAATGCTGACTGCTCAGCTGCCAGTGGGTGTTTCAGGTTGGACTTGCAAAGTGTTAGATGCACTTTTTTCAAGGTTGGAAATGTAAGTAAGCAGCACACAATTCACAGTTTCTGTTCATTAACATCCAACCCATCCTTCATTTGTTGACAGCTGAATATATTATCACCATTTAATATCCTCATGCATTTTAAGGCTGATGATATAGGATAGCTTACAAACTGCATGTCTCAGATAATGACCAATAATCACAGACAGGTAACACAGAGCTGTATATCTGCAAGTAGTAATCATAATTAGTTATGTGATCACTCAGTGAACTACATCCAAAAATAAAAAGTGTCATACTACAGTAGATGTTTGCAGTTGGTTGTATGCAGAATGATTTCAGTTCCTTACTGCAATGCTGTCTGTATGACAAAGAGGGATACGGCACCCTTACTATGTTCTGAAGGTTTACTGCAGTGGCAGAACAAATCCAGACCTCTGTAGAAATAACTCATGTGTACTAACATTTTGTAATGTGTATGTCATACATTGCTTTTCCTCACATCATCTACTTTTCCCTTGCTTTTCTTTTTTATTTTTTTTGTCTTTAATTTTTTATTATTTTTTGGATGGGGAAGTGTTTGTGGAATGTAGTGCTTAGAACAATCACAGGCATGGAGGAAATGAATGGTTGGTTTGGCTGTGCTTCTCTCATTTGTGTGAAGTTTGGCAGTTTGCAAACTGAACAACTGGATCACCCAGGAAGCAGACAAAAATAGAAGCTGGATACTTTAAATTCTTTCTGTTGGTCACTGCCCAAACCCATTAAGTGGCATTGTGAAGTGGTTAACAGAGAGACCTTAAGAATGATTGTTAAATTATGAAATGTCATATAACTAGTCCTGTCACTGCAGGTGTACATGTAGGGCTGCAGTACAGATGGTACTGGGTTCTAGTACAGGGTATGCAACCATTTTTTACTGTTGTGACATTGCAGTTGATAGCAATGAACTGAAACATGAACAGGTGTTATTTCAACTTTCTTGAGGCAACAGGTTTAAGTGTAGGACTGCCATACACATGGTCCTGGCTTCTAATACAGGATATTCCATACATTTTTACTGTTGTTCCACTTCCCATTATATTCACTCTCACTTATAAGACTTTAGATATTAGAGCTGATATTAATTATATGTATGAGGGATGAGACACTGTTATTGTGCTATCAGATTAACCTTCCATCTGCAATTATTTCATTCCTCACATCTTGACACTGCAGCTTTCCACTTACCATCAAGTAAACATATTGCTTGGGTGGGCACACTCCAGTAAACCCAATAAGTAAACTTGCCAGGAAAGCACCAGTCTTCACTGCTCTAGGTCTGCTGTAAACAAGGCTGGCATTAGTGGGGAAGGTGCCAGGTTTAGGACACAGAGGTAGGGTGTCCAGGAGTCCAGGATATTTACTGGACTCCTAATAAAGCATCACAGCCACAGGCTTCTGCAGGGGGCCTATTCTGGATCCCAGTACAAGTATGAGGCTGGGAATAGTTTAGCCCAGGCTATATCCAGTGCCACTGGTATACTCCACATCGGAGACCAATGTAGACACCATTTCAATGACCTACATAAAAGGAAAATAGATACTTTGGACCATTGAGTGGAGGAATTTAGGAATGCAAACATCCCACATCTCTGTAAGTATCAACTAAAGAGTGTACTTTGAAGACTTAGAAAGCTCAATATAGGCAAGACTGGTATGCATAATGAGCTTCTGTTCTGTTCTGTTTTTTACCCAGCTGCCACAGATTGGGAATTCAATGTCTGGGACCACAGGACTAGATTGGAGGGACTGAAGTATGCCAGTGGAATGTATGCAGCAGAAGAGAAGTGTTACTGTGTCATTAAAAGTTAAAGAGATTTTTTTGGTATTTTTAGAGTTGAATCAAATTGAACATGCATATCCCAACTGAGAAAGAAAGTATGCATGTATTATTCTGTAGTAAGAGTCTAATATTTGACTGTAGACAGAGGCTGTGGGTTTAAATACCACAATATAACTATACCATACTGGTGTTTCTTCAATAATATTTACATTAAATTAAAGCCTATATACCACTGACACAAATCTCCTGCTGTAAACTGTAATCCATATAATTGTAACACGCATATGTGCAATATATGCACATTTCAAAGAGTAATTGCTACAGTCTGCAGTACACTGTGCATCTGTTAGGAGATGGTAGACTTAAATGTAAAAGTTAAGACAGTAGAGTTGTATGATTGTATTAATGCATTGTGTGTGACATATAATGGTACTAATCTTATCTCTTTTTCCTCTCACCCCAGCTCTTATCTCTCTTTTTTATTTTCTTTATTTTTTCTTATTTTTGTTTTCTTTTATTCTATTTTTATTTTTTTTTATTTATATTTTATTTGATTTGATTTTTAGATATATTTTATTTTTATTTTTTTTTATTTCTTTTTTAATTTTATTATGTGTCATTAAAAATGTGCCCATGCATATGTACTACATCACTAAATGATCCACAGCACATCTGGGTACATCAGCTCTAGTGGATCTGCCTGCTCCCACCCCACAAGCTCCTGCACTGATGCACAACACATCTGGGAGCCAACCTGGTATCACTGCCTGTGCTTCCACTGCATTATCAACACTCTTAGTTAGTCTTGTCCCAGAGGCTGGTCCAGTGGTACCCTCCAAGAACAGTGGCAGAGATGGTGATTTCTTCACCTGCAGTGAGTTGCCAGGGATGGTGCGTAGGGTGGTGTACAGCAACATTGGTGAACACTTATGCAGGATGGTGAGGCTGCTATCCCATATGTTCCAAAGAAGGAAGAGATATCAAGCATTCCAGCCACCTGCAGAGTAAGGTGACAGTGATGATAGTCCAGTGGGTGAGGACTCGATTCTCGCTGTCTCCAAGCTTGGCAGCCATGGGCCTGGATTGTCCCTCCATCACCCCCATCATGGTGTTCCCAACCTTTTGTGTCCATCAATATCCCTTTCTCTTGTCTTGTTTCTCTTATTTGTCTGCAACTGCTTCCTCACCTACCCAGCCTACCTGACCCAGACATACCTACGTCCCTTCCCCAACATCCCCTCTCTCTCTCTCTCTCTCTCTCTCTCACTGTCTCTCTCTCAAATAAATAGGCACCTGTCCCTCCAAAAAAATCATCCCATACATACCTCTCCATTTGCCACACAACTTCTTGACACACTAGATTTGGTCCAATTGTCTATACAACATGATTGTGTTGTCGTCACCCCCTCCCCCTCTGTGGGGGTAACAGTCCAAATTTAGCTAATATTCTGCACATATTTTCAGTTGATACTGTTAAAGAAATGGATCACTATGGCTCTTTTCTACCTCCTTCCTGCACATTCTTGTATTGCTTTCCCTTTGTTCTTCCCCCTGCTTGCTCCCCATTTCACCACTTTCTTGTCTACCATATTTAAGACCTTTAATATGGTCAAAAAATAGAATCACACACACAATACACTAAGTAGCACAAAAAGCAATGGATACCTTCACTTTTTGGGCTCTGTGTTTGTGCAGAGGTGTGCATCATGCACCAATCAGCAGGAATAGTGAGCAGCAGCAAAATGCTTGGGTTAACTTTGCACAATGCTGCTTAACCCCACTGCATTTTGCAGACACACAGCAAAATATGTACTATAAAGAATCAATGCCATTGCCTTAATGATGTTTATGTAACACTATTTAAAAGTATTAGATACACCTGGATTTGAACTCAGTATCATCTGGGCCCAAAAAGGAATGTATCAATGCATTAACACGTATTGCCAGAGAGTCAGTTAAGCAGCAGGTGTATTTCATAGACACAGTACTAGCTGTCAGACTTTAGGAATGCAGCTCGCATTTGCTCACTGTTTTGCTATGCGCAAACATGTGTATCTCTCATGCGTATACACTTTGCCAACTGTTGCGCAAATCCTCTGCTCACTGTGATATGGAAAAGTAAATATTGTTATGCTTTACTGTAGTTTACTGTCCATTCCCCATATATGACATGAAATTGCATGTGGAAACATAACAAATTGAAGGGCCTATCCCACAATATGTCACACATTTACAACACAGCCATGTGTTGCCACCCCTGCAAGCACTGAACACTGGTGTCTCAGTACTATTTCCAGACATAATTCACCTACACTACAGAAAGTTATATTAAATGTGGTGTGATATACAATGCACATCAATCTGGTAACATGCAGAACTACAACTATTGATCCATAAGCCTAAAAAGCTTATCTACAAGGCTAGGGAAAGAATCCGCATTGTCCTTTTCCACAGGGACATAGGTGACCTTTAACACACATGATCTGACCCATTTTGTTTTTGTTAAGGGTAAATCTTGTTTATTAAACCTTGTGGACTTCTTTGATTATGACCCCAAAGAGCTGGATGAGGGATAACAGGACCTACCGTCTATGTAGAGTTATCCAAGTCCATTGACATGATCCCCCATTCATGTCTCATAGTGAAGATCTCCTATCTGGGAATTAATCCACACATTGCTAAATGGATAGCCAATTGGCTCATCAACAGAACACACATTCTCAAAGTTTGGGAACTGCACCTCCACCACTAGCCCACTTACCAGTGCAATAGCAAAAAGATCTGTGTTGAGTCCCTCAATTGTTTGGAAACTACTTTTCTAAAGCCCAGCCAATGGTAGTTGGCCTGTGGTTTACCAAGTTTGCAGATGACTGTTAAATGGACACACACATATAGAGTCTTCCAATGATGGTAAATATTACAAAAGGGGCTGACACAGGCAAATGATTGCTGGCAAACTCATGGACTGAACCTTAAAGCAAACAATGCCTCATTGTCCCCTTTGACAATGAAATATCCCTGCTAATTGTAATATACATAGCACCCCTCTAAGCTAAAACACAGTGTTGTGAGACCTGGGAACACATGTTGATAGCAATCTACACTTTCATCACTATGTGTCCATAGTGGTAAGACACACATTCTGCATTGTGCACCTCATACATATGGACATCACAGCCAAGACCAGTGAGGTACTCTACCTTTATCAGACCACTAATTGAGTACAATGCTCCCTTCTATCTGTACCTCACCAGACACCTACAGCTATTGGAGAAAACAGAAAGGTTTATGACTTGGAGAATCCAGGGGGCTACAAACATAACATACATGAAAAGACTGAAACATCTCCCTCTCGAGAGGCCCAGGGGGGTGGTGGTGGTGACTCTGGATGTACCCCGGGCCCTTCCTGTGGATTGCCCCAGCTATGGTAAGTGCCAGTCCCAACTGCCATCCCATGTCATCTGGCAGGTAGCAGCTGATTTAGAACTGGTGCAGACCAGGGGAATCTGACTGGTTAATTATAACAAAGCATTGGGAAGGCCCGAGATGAGTGTTGACACAATGTGATGGCTGCCCAGTGTTCTGAGTGTCAAAGTGAAGAAATTGAATGAAACATGGGTAAATGGCGGGAGTAACTATGACTCTCTTAAGGTAGCCAAATGACTCATCATCTAATTAGTGACATGCATGAATGGGTGAACGAGATTCCCACTGCCCCTACCTACTATCTAGTGAAACAGCAGCCAAGGGAATGGGCTTGACAAAATCAGCGGGTAAAGACGGCGTTGTTGAGCTTGGCACTAGTCATACAGGCTGCTGAGGTAACCTATGCCTGGCCTACAGAACAGTCTCAGATCCTGCCCTACTGAAAATGCTGGACATCTGCAAATCAAATGGGACAGAAATAACTTGCTCCAGGGTACTCAGCCTAGCCTGTGACATAAACAGAACATGTTGAGGAGACAGATATATCCCCCAATGATTGATACTCTCCTGTAATAGAATCCCACTGCATGTGAAGCAGTGATCCTCAATGACCCTGTTCAAGTGCAAACTTATCAACTGGTTGGATGTTTGTAAAGTCAACTCTGGTGTGGCACCTCTGTCCCTCATGAACAGGACCAGTTGGTGCTGCTCACAAAATTGCTCTGCTAACAATGACCATCTAACTATGCTCAATAAGGGTACTTGTGTTTTTACATAGCTATACTTGTAAACATGTTAGGACCATTAGGCTAGTAACCTCCTATTAACCTACAAAGCTAGAAACCTTTGCAGGCCTCAAAACATGTTGTCTCCCACAAGGCCTGCTGATATCATCTACTATAAGTTGACCTGCGCTCTGGTAAAAGTCAGACTTGTGCCTTGGCACTTATGTAATGTACTGTGTTCTGTAGTCTCTGTACTTAGATAGGTAGGGGTTCTGTTGTGACTGCAGTCAACTGGGTGTATATGTGTCTAAACAGAAGAGTAGCAGTGCATATCCTACAGTTACTGCTGCAATGACATGGATTGACAGTATTTTGATACTTGTACATGCCTACACACCCATTTCATGCAGGCATAAATTACTGAGTTCTGTAGCCTGTGCATTTAGGTAGTGGATGTATTCTCACTGCAGTCAACTGTGTGTGTGTGTCTGTATGTGTGTATGTGTGTGTCTGTGTGTGTGCGCACGCACGCACGCGTGTGTGTGTGTGTGTGTGTGTGTGTGTGTGTGCGTGTGTGTGTGTGTGCATGTGTGTGTGTGTGCTCTTCTTTGACATTAATAAATAAAATGCAATGCAAGGTGGCTAAAAGCAGTAAAATAAAATTTTAATACCAGGTAAGCGCTTTCACATCATATGATGCTTCCTCAGACTATTAAAAAACACTCATTATATCACTATATACATATATACATATATATATATATATATATGTTCATAGATTAGTACTAGGCTAACTGCCCTTGCGAACCATTTTTGAGCCTAGCCAATTATCCCTTGTGAGACTCAAACCCTGCACCTTATGTTTGTAAGGCAAACATCTTAACCATTAGGCCACCCTCCCATCCCCGGTATATTTATATGTATGTATTTATATATATATGAAACAGTTTATGAATTAAACAATCAATTAGAGCAATCAAGATCTTAAAGTCAACTCTCATCTCTAACTCCAAGTGATATCTCATATATACATATCTATACATAAAACATTGCATATATCCATATAAAAGCAGTAATTAATATATATATATATATATATATATATATATATATATATATATATATATATACACATATATATATATATATATATATATATATATATATATATATATATATATATATATATAAAATATATATATACACATATAAATGCATACTAACTGCATATATAAGAAAAAATACTAAATATAACACATACAATTCATATAATACATATATAAAGCACATATTTCATCTCAAGGGTTTAGCTTTTAAGTGTGGTTTAATGGAAGCCCTTTTATTAAGGCCAGGGATTCTATTTGCTTCCAGTTCCAAAATCCACCTTAATTCAAATTGTTCTGTTAAATTCTTCAAATCTCCTAAGCTTAGACTAGATCTCAAACATTCTATTACTCTAAAACTGAATCTATGTGTATAATTAAACATGGCTGAGTATTTAGCAAGTGCACTTCTTTCTATGTCATGTTCTCTAACTCATTCCCTCAACATCCTATTTTTCATCCATATATAAAATGAGCTACATAAATTGCATGTAGCTAAGTACATTATATTCTTGGTTGCACAATTAGCAGAGACTCTAAACTTATAAACCTTATTGGTCTTGGGATGTATAAACTCATAGTCTAATGCTAGCACTTCGCAAATGTTACAGCATCCACATTTTTGTAAGTCTCTTACATCTACTTCATAAGACTTGTTTGCTTTTTGTTTCTATAACTATAGTGTGGTCTATTATCAATTACTTGATTGATTTCAGTATCACCTTGTAATAGAAACCAATTCTTATTAATAATTTGACTAACACAATCTACATTATTAGAATATTCTAGTGTTATTTTCACACCATTGTTACTATAATTAGTTCTACATGTATTTTCATGAGTCATTCTTGGGCCATACATATATGGTTGGATCCTATCAGCTCTCAAACCTTGTACTTCTGGTATGCCTCTATTTATCTCTCCATGCTTATAACCACGTTCTATGAATTCATCAGTAAATCTAATAATATCCTCATTTAATTTGGCTTCTACATTGTCTAATCTGGAAATACGCATGGCTTTCCCTTGATAATATTTTTGTATATGTGAGAAGGATGCATGCTGTCTCTATATAGTATATTATTATACTTACGGCATGTTTTCCTATGTAAATCTGTAGAGAAATAACCACATGCATTATTCTTAATAGTAATGTCAAGAAACTCAGTTTGTGTATTAGAGATAGTATACGTAAATTTTAAGAAGTCAGGAGTGGTATTTATATATATGACAAAAATTGATGTAACAACTGTATACTTCCTGTCTAAATCAATATGAAGTCATCTACAAATCTCTTGTATAGAAAAATGTATTGAGAATAGTCCGTATGACTTAACACATACTTCTCTTCCCAGTATGCTAAAACTATATTGGTGTAGCTATTGGCACACAAAGTGCCCATAGCTATGCCAAGTAGTTGTAGAAATTAGGTATCATTGAACAAAAAGACATTATTGCCCAAAACCATCTCCAATAACATGCATATCAAGTCAATTTTATTTTGACTATATATATTGCCAGACCTTAAATAGCTATTAACAGCTTCTAAACCATACAAATGGGGTATAACTGTAAATAAAGAACTTACATCGAGAGCTACAAGATAACTCCCCATTAATACCTCATGCTTTCCTGTTACTGCTGCATGCAAATCAAAAATAAATTGTTTAGTGTCGCATATCACATTCACTAACTTTACTAATGCTGGTCTTAAGTTCTTTTCAACATAGATAGGAATAGGTTGAGTTACCCATCCTTGGCCTGCCACTATTAGTCTTAAAGGTGGTTCTGTACTAAGTTTGTGTATTTTGGGTTGACCTTGGATTATAGGTACTAAAGGATGCATCACTATAAAATAATCAAGTAATTCTTTAGTTATAATGTTGCTCAGAAAACAATCATTAAGGGATTTATAAATGCAAAAACCAAATCCCAGCAGCCAGCAGAAACAAGTCTTGTAGAAAGAATTAAGTACTTGAAAATCCACAAAAGTTAAAAAATGCAATTTATTCTGAAAGAAAATATGTAAGCGCTTTCACGGTTCTAAGGAGAACGCTTCATCAGACTGGTCTTAGATTTGCTCAACTTATATATACCCCAACAAGATACAACAAAACAGCTACAGACAAAGCACCATGTGCTGGGTCCTCACAATGCTCCAACAAAATGACTTCCACCAGTTCCATGCCAGATGATCTAAGTGGCTATCTATCCACCCTTAATGCAAGGAATTGTTATCTACCCCTAAAACACTCATCAATCAATCTTGTAATACAACTAACTTTGATAAAGGTACCTTTACCAGTACCTTAAAATCATCCAGTTGTCAACTACTAAAACAACTTTCACTAGGTGAAGACATATCCTTCTTCAGTAACTTTTCTGGATATACTCAACAATCATACCCCATTACAAATAAGAGTTAAATATAACCCAGCTTCAGGGTTAACAAAACCAAAAAAAGCCACTAATGATAAATAGAGATAAAACAAAAATGTCTTTATTCTCCATATTTACAGACACCTTAGAAATCAGGACAAAATAAGATCAAAACAGAAAAAAGATGTTACTATACCAGTCATCAAAATACAGGTCATACTAACTCTAAAATATTCTAGTCATCAATAAACAAACTCATCCACCCTGGACTAACAACCCAACCAACTCTCGCAACAAACAAATTCACTGAAATCACTGAAAGTATAACTATCCTGTTCATTCATTTTTCATTCAAACAGATGCCACACTCTTAAAAGATACAACTATTTCTATACCTATGCAAGAGTCTGATTAACAACCAAGTAAAATATTCAAACATATACAAATCTCCTTCATTAAAAAAGTCTCCACAAACCTAAACCTGTCAATTTTACCCCAGACAACCTTCCTCCTGAATATGTTAAACCAGCAGCTGATTCAATCAGCTACACACTCCTGGTCAATCAGTCCATCAAAAAAGCTATGTCCTTCTGCTCTGGAAGAAATAATTTGTTTTGCCAATTCACAAAGGTGGTCAATATATAGACTTCACCAACTATCATCCCACTGCTATCCTCTCTGCCCTAGCCAAAGTCCTAGAAAAATGCATACAGTCACCAACTACAAAAATCTGTATTGGAAAATAATTTACTTTCATTTACCCAACATGGCTTCCACCCATGTCACAGTACCAACACTGCACTCCTCAATGTTAGTATCACATTAGCCAGCACTGTTACACCAGTAAGCTAATATCCTCAGTATCCTCAGTATTGCTTGACCTGTTCAAAGCCTTTAATAAGATGTGCTATCCTATACTTCTTAACAAATCATTCTTCCTTGAACTAGACTGCACATTCATGTCATATTTCTCTAGTTACTTACTGACGCATACCATGCAATCAAATTAAAAATTGTCACCTCCTACATCCTTCCTGTATCTCTAGGGGATCAACAAAGCTCCAACCTAGGGCTACTCTTATTTAATATTGTCATTAATTACCTACACAAATCAACTGTATGGTATGCAGATGTTTCAATGCTCATCTATTCAGCTAAAATTATTGAAAATTACAGCACCTAACAGAGGAATCCCTCTTCTCTGTAAAGGTTTGGCTCTATAATTCCCAGCTTCTATTGATTACCCCCTAAAAAAAAAAAAAGTATCCACTTTACTGCCAAAACATTCCAAGAGAGCAAACCCACCTTCACCATAATTTTTTCCAATAATAATTTAAACTGTCTCACACTCCATCCTGTTAGGAGTCGTAATAGACGAACATATGTAAATTAATCTCCAAGTAAAAGAAACAGTCAGAAACACATCAAAAACTTGGTGTCCTCTACAGTTTTAACCCATTCTTCACTGAAGATGTCACAGCATAATCTACTTCCGACCCATCTTAAAGAGCCCCTTATATATTAATGTATGGACCATGCACCTGAACAGACTCGAACAGTGCTATAACAAGACTGCAAAATTCACAGTGAACTAACCATGCAGGTCATACCATTGCTTATCACTAAAAAAGCTATGTTGGTTAGAATTTCCTCACTGCTTGGCCTACTCTCAACTGAAAATTACATCTACTCTAATCCACAACCCTGAAGAATGCTCAGGCTTAGCCAGTATTCTTACTTGGTGTATTGCAAATAGGACCCTAAGATCAAGTGACTTAATAAGTGTGACCAAGTCAACTAACTCAGCAGGAGACTCTTTGTTCTCATGTCATGTCTCAAAAATGAGCAATGCCATTCCATTCCAGTCCCTATAAGAAGAGTACAGTCTTCACAGAATTACTTTAAAAAGGTCATAAAAATGCACATCATAGATAACTGGACTTGCTCTTGTGCGACCCCTAACTAAAATACCATTATTCTCACTTAACACTATATTAACTACTCTAGTGTTTCATTTCTGTTCACCACTGCTGATATTCTTTGCTTTTTCTCTTATTACCACATCTTCTAATCGTTATTTTATATCCACTCTCCTACCTATCTTATTTCTCTCACATTACTGCATCATCTCCTCTCTAACTCTACTAACTACTAACTCAGACTACTAACTCAGTCTAAATTAACAAATGTATGCCCTTGAATGTTCTGCTTATTTTCTGCTGTATAACTGTATGAATTTCTCTTGTAAAATCTTGTTTATCATTTTCTGTAAATTCATCTGCAGCTTTTCTCCCCAGTCTTCCAATGAAAAGGGGCGCTGCAGAGTGGAATCATCCCTGTAAATAAATAAGCAGATAGTACAACATTTGATAAAAACAGAAATAAAAACTATGCTTTGTTCTTAGATTGGAAGAGGTGTACAACAATTTAGAAGGAGGCTTTTGGAATTTTTGGAAATAAATGTATTCTTAAAGGACCTTATAGATATCATTAAGGAGTAGCCTAAAAGCAATTAAAGTAAAGTTAAAGTTAATTAAAAAATGAATATACAAACTGGTTTTCCGTCAGAAAATCATTACAGATAGATGCACTTTAATACCATATTTCATGTAATATATACTATAAGGGAAATATATTTGTCAAGTTACAGTTCATCAAATTTATGACTTCACAAATTAAAACATTGTATTAGAATGTGAGGTATGAGGAACTCAGAGTAATACTCTTCTTAAAATCTTTGAAAGAAATGGTAGAAATAAATTCAAGAGAATTAACATGTGTTTTTCAACATTTTATTTACTTTTGAAGATATTTTTTCAACCTTCCCAGATTAGGAGTGATTACTTCATTCTCTTCCCTGAGCCAGTTGCACGGTAGTGCTGCTTGACTCGCTTCCTGTACTCCTCTCCTGAAGGTCCCTCCCAGCCCCTAGAATATAAGGACTTCTACATGCAAAACCTCTGACGTTTTTATTCCTGGATATTTCTGCCTGCTAGCCTGGGCCAAATAAGAAAAGAACTTCTGTGTGGACTCCCAAAACTAAACTTCTGTGAATGTATGTAGCCTTATACTAGATTTAATTACCTAAGACTATATTTAATTGTTAGATTGCCCTTCCATGTGTGTGAATCAACAGCCTACCGTAGACCATTAAATACCCCCCTGCCCTGTTTGGCTTGATTTCTAGTCACTGAACACTATCTAGTATAACCTATAAGCGACCTGGCCATGTTTTGGCCTGCTATTCTTCCTATTTCCACTAGATGGCAGCACCTATCAGCCTAAAGCCTATATAATATTAAATCCCCTTTGCCCAATATTATCTCTACATGCTTGCAAACTAACAAACTTTCCCAAATCCCACTTCACACTCTTCAAATCCTGATAATAACCACCACCTTTAGATAAATATCTAAATAAATAAACTATCTAAGGAACAAAACTCCCCTAACATTTCTTACAAACTGTAACTCTATACTTCCCTACAGTCTTTCATAGAATAACCTCCTTACCTCAACCTTGAACAACAGTGGCTGATACTTTTTTCAGCTAGTCTCTCTCATCCTGTTGCTCTTCCCTTCCTGGATTCTCTCCTGCCTCCCTCTTCTCCCCTCTCAAATCCCATTCTTGCCCCTCTGTATTTTTATCCCCTCCCCCTCAGCAAATCCCATCCCCTGAGTTTACTTCTAGACGCCAAGATCTATTTGGTACCATTTTCAACCTTCCCAGATTAGGAGTTACCACTTTGTTCTCTTCCCTGAGTAGGTTACGCGGAAGTGCTGCTTGACACGCCTCCTGGTAGGTTTCTGAACAGGGAATTAATGTATAACAGTTGCTGTTGGAACAGACCTATGTACTAACTGCTACTACTACTAAACTCATGTGCTTTCACATCATTCCAATATCATACTGTGATAAAGGTCTGTTTTCTGGCTTGCATAATCTCGCTTCAGCTCTGTGTTTCCAATACTCTTTTGGCACCTTAACAGCGGCTGTATTCTTTACTAACCTTCTCCTATTATGTGCCACATGGGGTCAATATGTTTGGCGAGTGATGAAGGATTCCTACATCCCTGCGCTTAACGCAGTTTCTTCACTCACCTTACTAGGAATGCCATCCAACAGGCGTTGTTAGAAACTAATCCTAAGCCAGCTATATATATTTTTTCACTAAGAACGTGAGTGCTGAGTGCTTTCACATCTCTGCGCTTAACGCAGTTACAATGCCTGTCTCACTTAGAACGCAACCCAACAGTTGTTGCCAGAAACTATACCTCGGCCGGCTTTTATTTTTATTTCTATTTTTACGTAGAATGTGAGTGCTGAGTGGCTTTTACATCTCTTTGCTTATCACAGTTTCACCTCTCATCTCACTAAGAATACCATCCAATAGGCGTTGATTAACACGAAACATTAGCCTGCTTTATTTTTTATTCTTTGCTATGAACGTCATGCAATAGGTGTTGATAGAAACTAAACCAAAGTGAGCTTTATTTTATTTTTTTTTCTGTGGGGTCATTCATAGTGATGAGTGCTGAGTGATATCCCCTTCTGTGTGCTTAATGCAGTTTCAGCACTCGACTTACTAAGAATGCCATTCATCAGCCGCTGATAGTAATAAATCAAGAATCTGCTTTTTCTTTGACCCACATAGTGAGATAGATTTGGACTCAGTGTTTTGCACTAGACTCACTAATGGGCTTTATATTGTGGCTAGTGTGAGAAAGCCAACTAAAGGGCATCGGATAACTGCCTGGTATTTCTGTTTTCTGTTTTTTAAGTCTCTCCATGGTTTTAGCTCCTTATGAGCCCTATCTTCAGTGGTAAAACCCTCCAGATACTGCGTAGATTTTTAACTGTGTTACCTGAAAGCTGTGCTTATGGCTCATCTTGATTAGTTACACATGTCCTGATAATTGAAAGCTATGTTTATGGCTCTACTTGGTTAAATCTATATAAATTTGTACATATTTAGTTGTGCCTAGACATTTTGTACAGTTTATACTTATATTCTATGCATTTTATTTGTAATGTCTGCCTGATTTAGTGTTGTTCACTTGTTTCTACTAAATGTCTAATTCCCCCTACTCAACAAATGAGCTGGGTTATTGCATTTGCTGTGGTCTAGTGTGATATGATTGTAGAGTGACTTGAGACTTGGAAACTGTATCATATTTTGCCTACTCCTGCTTTCTCCTATAGCTGTACCTTGCCGTCTTCTCCATTCTAGCTCTTACTCCACCTCTCCCTCATTATATACCCCTCTTCTAGACCTCTCCCTACATCTTTCTACTTCTTACGTTTTACTTAATTCTCCCCTACTGACTATTACTCCATTACTTCCTCTAATTCCTTCCTCTCTACCTGTATCTTTACCTATTAAATACCTAAACCAATATGTTTGTCCTCTCTCTTTACAGTACTCTTCTCTTGAAGGTCCCTCCCAGCCTCTTGAATATAAGGACTCTTACCTGCAAAACCTCTGACGTTTTTATTCCTGTATATTTCTGCCTGCTAGCCTGGGCCAAATAAGAAAAGAACTTCTGTGTGGACTCCCAAAACTAAACTTATGTGAATGTATGTAGCATTATACTAGATTTAATTACCTAAGATTACATTTAAGTGTTAGACTGCCCTTCCATGTGTGTGAATCAGCAGCCTACCGCAGACCTTTAAACACCCTCTCTGCTCTGTTTGACTTGATTTCTAGTCCCTGAACACTATCTATTATAACCTATAAGAGACCTGGCTATTTTTTCGGCCTGCTATTCTTCCTATTTCCACTAGGTGGTAGCACCTATCACCCTAAAGCCTATATAATATTAAATCCACTTTGCCCAATATTATCTCTACATGCTTACAAACTAACAAACCGTCCCAAATCCCACTCCACACTCTCCAAATCCTGATAATACCCCCCTTAGATAAATATCTAAATAAATAAACTATCTAAGGAACAAAACTCCGCACAACATGTTTTACAAACTGTAACTCTATTCTTCCCTACAGTCTTTCATAGAATAACCTACTTGCCTCAACCTTGAACAACAGTGGCTGATACTTTTTTCAGCTAGTCTCTCTCATCCTGCTGCTCTATCCTGCTCCGTTCGCCCTGCGGGCTCACTCCACTCCCCTACCCAACCCCCAAATTCCACCCACCACCAGTGCTCCTACATTTATTCTTCTCTTGATATCCCTCCCCCTCACTACCAACCAATCCACAAACACTTTCCCCCCTGCCCCATCCTCCAGTCTACCTGACTCTCACTACCACACCCACCTCCCTCCTAAGTCCAATTACCCTCCACTCTATTACATCTTACTGGCTCCACCTATCATGCTCTCTCTTACTCCAAAAACCGTTATTACCACATCTCTCCTCAGCCTTCTCCTACTTCCTTAATACCATGCCACCACCTATACCCACTTACATCTACACCCTTCTCCTCTTCCTCCCCACCTCCCCCACACAACACACTTCCATAACATCTCTGCCTCTATAGTTCCCTCCCACCCTATCCTCTTCTTAAAAGTAAAACTTTTCCCAATTTCTACTAAATGCCACAAACCTAAACCTATTCTTTACCAGACACTTCTCCCCAAGTACAAATCAAAAAAACTTATTTCTCTTCTCTCATTCCTTTGCTTAGCCGGTGACATTCACCCTAATCCAGGATCAATCTTCTCTCCAACAAACCACTCTAACCCTTACAATAAATCCACCAGTAAATACCTCAAATTCCTCACCATCAACACCCAAAGCATAAGAAACAAATTAACCATCTTTCATGCCTGGCTCAACCACAACTCACCTGACATTGTAGCCATCTCCGAAACCTGGCTAAAACCTCATATAAGTGACTCTGAATTCCTTCCCCCTGGATTTCAATTACTTCGATCTGACCCCTAAGTAGAAGAGGTGGAGTTGTAACATTAATCTACTCCAACCAGCTGTCCATTACTCCATATCCTAATCCCATCCCTTCTTTCAATAATGCTGAACGTGTAACTGGCCTACTAAAAAGAAACAACCATAAAGGCATCTGCTTCATTTCACTATATATTCCTCTAGGAAACAACACCAGTACCTTGGAAGACATCCTCTTCTGGGCCTCCTCAAATATTAAGCTAGAGACCTACATATTGGAAGATGTAAATATAGACTGGAACAAAATCAAAACCCTAATCCGCCATGTCTATTAATCTATTAAACTACACTCAACTTAATAATTCCATTACTAGGCCTAACATAACCAACCCCCCAGGCTCCATACTAGACTGGATCTTAGTATCTCATCCCAATAAAGTCATAAAATCCAGTGTAATTCCTGACCCATTAGAAGACCACCTCCCTGCCTTCACCCATCAAGCTACCCTCACCTCCCCTCACTCCCATCACTTCATTCACACTCGTAACCTCTCTAACTTTAATCCTTCTATCTTCTCAGATTCCCTTAAGCATACTAACTGGAACCCCTTAAAGCTCTCCCATTAGACGCAGCCCTTGGCTTTTTCAAAAATAACATTCTTAAATGCCCTTAACTCCCTAGCTCCTATAAGAACAATAAGAGTAAAAACTAAGACTGCCCCATGGCTTACCAAAAGACACCAAAAAGATTATGCTAAATCCTGGAAAACATACCTCCAATATAAACAGGAACCAGGAACCTTACTTAAATTTAAACAGCTGAGAAACCTAGCCAAAAAACAAGTTATTGAAGATAAAAAGTCTTACTACATCAAAATCCAAGTAAACCATGCGAAAAACCCCAAATAATTTTGGAATTCAATAAATTCCCTCCTTAGGCCAGGTACTAAAAACAACCCCTGTCCCACCACCAGCAAATCTGACCACAAAATTGCCTCATTATTCAATACCTTCTTTACCACTTCTGTTGCTGAGCTACCAAGAACTTTACCAACAATAACCCTCGACCCCTCCCCACTCAATCTTCCTCTCCCTCTCCCCTCTACTTTAGAATGCAAACCCGTCTCCACCTACCTAATAAAGAAACCTCTCTCTAAACTAAAGCCTTGCTCCAATGCCACCGACAACATTCCTTCCTCCTTCTTCCTTCTTAAAAATAGCCTCCGATGGTATTGCTCTTCCTATCAGTATCCTGATCAATAGATCCCTACTTGAATCCTATGTTCCCAAACTATGGCGTGCTACTTATATTCTTCCACTTCACAAGGGTGGCAAAAACTTTAATGTTTCTAATTTCTGCCCCATAGCCATCTTCTCCCCAATCTCCAAACTTCTTGAAAAATGCATCCACCTTCAGTTCCTACCATTCCTTACCAAACACCAGCTACTCTCTCTTACCCAACACGGCTTCCACCCAGGACACAGTACCAACACCACCCTTCTCTCCTTTTTACAAATGGTCAATTTAGCCCGTGACTCTGGTAAAATAGTATCCTCAGTTCTGCTGGACTTATCTAAAGCTTTTGATACCATCTCCCATACCCACCTACTAAATCATCTGTCTAATCTCATTCTCTTTACAAAACACTTTACTGGTTCTCCAGCTATCTTTCAGACAGATCTCAATCTGTAAAATGGGGACAGGGCACCTCCACCTTCCTTTCTACCCTGGCTGGAGTACCCCAAGGTTCGATACTTTGCCCAGTACTATTCAATATCTTTATTAACGACTTTCACAAAGCCATACCTAACACCAATATTGTGCCATATGCTGACGATTCTACGTTAATCTGCTGCACCTCTAACCTAACAGATCTCTAATTACTGACACAAACAGCCTTCTCTACCACCGAAAACTGGATGCTTCAAAATCACCTCTCACTAAATGCTAATAAAACTAAAATTCTTCTATTCTCTCCTTCAAAATCCTCCCCATTGATAAAAATTAATTCCAAATAACCAGCCTTAACAACTCCATTATAGAGGTCATTCCCTCCGCCAAACTTCTTGGTGTCACCATTGATTAACACCTAAAATTTAATACTCACATCGAGCTGAACATAAAAAAAACCCCACATAAAACTAGGCCTACTTTATAGAAACAACTACTTCCTCTCTCCTGTTACCAGACTAACTCTCACCACAACCTATCTCCTTCCCTCTCTACTGTATGGCACCCCTCTGCTTACTAATTTATCCGCCACACTCTCCTCCAAACTTGAAGTATGTTACAATAAATCTCCAGATTTGTTACCAAAGCCAACTCCACCTCTCATCACTGTTCCTCCTTTCACTCATTAAATTGGCTTGAACTCCCCAACCAACTGGACTTTCTCCAAATCACCACCGGCCACAGATTACTGCTCCAACCTACTAGGTGCCCTGCACTTTCCAATATCCTACAACCATATACCCCTCACAGAACCCTTAGATCTACCCACCAAAACCTAATCACCATTCAAGTACCCAAGCACCGAGCTGGTCAGCTTCTGCTATCCTTCTCCTTAGCTAAAAAATGGAATGTGCTTCCCTCCTCACTGAGGACCTGTGACAACCTTGAAAACTTTAAAACTCTTCTTCATTCCCACCTTTACTTAAACAGAAAATGCAATTGTACTCTTCACCCCAAATCTCTTAAGCTTTCCTCCTCTTTTACACCTGGCTAACCTTCTCACATAGCCAACCTCTCTCACATATGTACAGTGTATAAATAACTGAACTGTACAATCTACCCACCAGGCTATATGTCTGCCTTTCATACCTAAACAAAATTGTAATTGTTGTTCTCTCTTTTTTTTTTTTTTGAATGCTAACTGCTGTTTGTAATGCAAAGTTTCTTTGTAATTATTCTTGTAACTAAACTATGTATTGTGGAGCTTTTCTCCCCGGGCCTCCACTGAAAATGGGCTTCCCGAGCCCAGTGGACTTCCCCGGTCATCAAGCTGGAATAATTAAATAAATAAATAATTTTAACAGGGAAAGAACAACCATTAGTAAGTAAGATTGATAACATTATAGGTTCATAGGTTCATAGGTAGATAATAGGCTATCTGCCTGAAGGCATTTATAACCCTAGCCAGAATGTGTTGGCTTTCGCCACCTCCTTAGATTAGTTCCCTATGCCTCTGTCCAGCAGAGCCATTGAAGTGATCCCTGGGGTAAACTTTCTGTTTCCCATCCACTCGTCAAGGTTTCTCTTGAAGAGGGTTAGCGAGGAGGTCTGCCTAATGTACACTGGAATCTTGTTCCAGAGCATGGGAAGTCTCTGGGATAGGAATCTCTCCCTCCAGCACATCCTATTTATTGTTGTGGTGAGTGTGTGGCTTGTGGGGATATGGTTTTCTTTAGGTGGAGCATGTCCATTAATTCTGGGTTGGACATGGCCTTGTATGTCAGGCAGAGATCATTACTGAGTAAGCGGTATGCAACCGAGTACAGCTGGAGTTTCTTCAGTCAAGCTGCATAGGGCATCTGCTTGAGGCCAGTGATCCTTTTGGTGAGATACTTCTGTGGTCTTTCCAGTTGTTGCAGGTGTCTTGTAAGGTACATCCCAAATGGGGCATTGTACTCTATGATGGGTTTGATTAGTGATGTGTAGAGGGGCCCAATGACCTCTTTCGATCTGGATGCAAACCGTTTTGTGATTAGGTGGGTCACATAGAATGATTTTCAAACCACTTTGGCAATGTGATTATCAAAGAAGGGGTTACTATCTACTTGGGTCCCCAGATCCCTTATTACGTCTTCCGTATTTAGAGGCTACCACCTATGTGATAGTTTGTGGGTACTTTGTTTTTTTCCAAAGGGGATGACTATGCACTTTTTGGCATTTAGCTTGAGGCCATGGTTTTGACACCAATTATCTGTCTCAGTTGGACCCTTTTGAAGGATGTCTGTTTCAGCCAGAGAGTCAATTATAACCCCTAGTTTGCAGTCATCTGTGAACTTGGTCAGTCATAGTCCTTCTGTTTTTGTCTGTACCTCTGAGAAGTATATGCTGAACAGGAGGGGTCCTAAGACTGAGCCCTAGGGAATGCCACTTGTGACTGGTTTAGAGTCAGACCTAGCTCTCGCAACTCTTACCATGTGGGTTCTGTTCATGAGCCAGTTGGCAACCCATCTCATGACATAGGAGTTTATTTTCAGGCTAGTGAGCTTGTGTATAATACCTGAGTGGGGAATGGTGTCGAAGGCCTTTGCGAGGTCTAGGTAGGTTGTGTGGACCACCTTTCCCTCATCTATAGCCTTGGTAACTGTCTCAAAGAAGTCCCCCAGGTTTAGGAGACATGATCTTCCCTTAACAAAGCCAAACTGGGTAGGGTCCAGAGTTTGGAGGTACCTAATGTCTCTGTTAATGAGATCCATGACAATGTGCTCCATAGCTTTGCAGACCAAGCTAGTCAGGCTTATAGGGCGATAGTTCCATTGTGGCTCCATCTTTGTGGAACAGAATAACCGTTGCTGTGCGCCACTCTGTTGGCACAAAGCATGTGGAGAGGATGAGTTTAAACAGTGTGTTTATGTGAGGGGTTAGTTCTTCTTTGAGCTCGTGTAGGACACAGCCTGGGACACTGTCTGGTTCCATTGATGCTGTGTTTTTGACTTTGGAGAGGACTGTTTTAACCTGAGTGTCTGTGATTTTAAGGGAACTACATTCTTCTGGTATAGTTATTGGCCCATTTGGGGGTGAGAGGGGGGTGAAATTTGCACTGAACCTGTCTGCCAACATGTTGGCTATATCAGTCATTTCAGTGTATTTTGTGCCATTCTGCACTAACTCCAAGCAGATCTGAGAATTGCCACTTAGATTCTTGACATAGCTAAAGAATGCCTTGTGGTTATCTTTAGAGTCCATGGCAATTTTTCTTTCAAAGCTAGCCTTGGATGATTTTATGAGGGAACGTAGTTTCTTGCTGATACTGATCAGGGATGTCTTCCCTTCTTGGGATTTTACTCTTTTCTGTACTAGTTTCCTCCTTCTGTTGTATAGCTTGTTTATGGCAGGGGTCCACCAGACTGGATTCCTTTTCTTGGAGGAGTGAGTCTTGGTTTTGTTTTGGATGGCACGATCCATGCATTCTTGTAGGTGCCCGTAGTGTGCATTAGTAAAGGATTTTGCAGCTTGGACAGTGTTATCCTTTAGCATGGGGGCTTTGAAACTTCCCACCTCGGACTTAAGTAACGTGAAGTTTGCTTTTGAAAAGTTTTTCACAGTGGTTTCTTTGACCGGAGGTGGTGGTGGAATGTGGATATCCAGAGTGATTAGTTTATCGTCAGATCTAAGCAACGAGGGGCTGATGTCTGGTGTGGAACACCGGTCACCCATGTTGGTGATGACCAGGTCCAATATGTTGTTACCTCTGGTGGGGATGTTGACCAGTTGATCCAGGGCATTTGAGTTTATAAATTCTAGGAAATGTTGGGCAAGGGAGTTTGTATTTGAGTAGTTTGCCCAGTTAATGTTTGGGTAATTTAAATCACCCAATATCAGGGTGTTTGGCAGGACCTTTATGTTTCCCAGTGTTTCCAGGAATGCGGAATGGGGGCCCTGGGGCATGGTGGGTGATCTGTAGCAAGCTATAATTTGAATAGCAGTTTTGCCCATTGTTAGTTGTACATGGATGATCTCTGAAGCATTGTGCTATGCTACTAACCTGGAGGTGTGAGTATCCTTGATGAATAAGGATACTCCCATGCCTTTTGTGTTTCAGTCTGGGTTTTGTGGCCGAAATGTATGGTATGAGTTGTAGCTTGGTAATGCTGGGGTGCTCTCTGGAGCCTTAAACCAGGTTTCTGTTACTGCACATATATTGATTTTCTCCATACTGAGGAGTGCCTCGAGTGTGTGCATTTTGAGGTTTAGACTTCTGGCATTGAGTAGCAATACCCTCACTGTTTTGTTACTTGCACTATTTACGGTGGTGGGTTTGTCTTTTGAGCCTTGCCTAAAAAAGGCACTATGGGGGTGGCAAGAGCCTTGGCCAGTATTCGAAAGCCTAAGGGTGATAGGTGCAAGCCGTCTCTAGCGAAGCAGCATGGCTTGTCGAGCATGTCATCCCAGGCTGACAGACACTGGATCCCATTTGATTGACACCAGATGCTTTGCCAATTGTTGAAATTGATCATTTTTTCTCTATACCATGATATCATTCTTGGTGAGAGCAGGATGCTACTCAGGGACAGGGTCATACCAACCTGGGCTACATGATCAGAGAGCTCCTCCATGTCTCTTTTTATGTAGTCCAAGGAGGTATGGCTCAAGTCATTCACACCAACATGGACAATGACAGAGTCATATTTGTACGTGTTCTGGAGTGACCTGACTGCTTGTGTTATGTGGCGGATCCTGGCACCTGACAGGCAGCTAACAGTAACCTTCTCCTTGTTCAGCCTTGAGAGTGAGGTGTTAGTGTGCCTGACTATAGAGTCACCTATTACTAGTGTATTGGGTATGTTATTTTGCCCTAAGAGCTGTGATTGCATGGCACACTGGTTTTGTGAAGTATGTGTTTCATGGTTTGGGTTGGGGGGTGGAGGTTGCTTGGATGTCTGCTTTGGAGGTCTCTGTTGCTTTTGCAGATTTTTATTTAGAGCCTCCAAGTATGTTTTCATGTTTTTATGTGTGTTTTTGCTAGTGCTGGTTTCATAGGTCTATGTGAGACTGGTGGTGTGATGCAATTAATTCCCTTCTCCTCTTCACTGCCTGGACCAGTCTTGGGTTGAGAGAGCTTAGCCTCCATTTTAGCTGTATAATTGCATCTCTCGCATGTATTAGTGTTTGGTGGAAGGAGGAGAGGGTTGTTTGTGTACATGAGGCAATTGTAACATTTCCTCAAAATGCCCATATTCACCAGTTGGACCAGAGAGTACACCTGAAGCTGCCCTTTGTACATGCCTGGATAGGTACAGTGAACTGTTTTACTGACTGGCTGGTAAGGTTGAATACAGAGCCTTGTCCTTCTCTACAGTATAGGGGATTTTAGGTTAATTAGTGCTTGCTATGAGTTTTGATCAAGTGCCGGAATGGAAGTGAATGGTTTGAGTGCTTAAGTTGAAAGTTTGTCTAGTTCCAAGGGAAAAATTGAAGAGTAGACTTTGTGCAGCCGGGAATAGTTATACCCTAGCTAACCGGCGCTGCCCAGCATGCAAAACCATACAAATCCAGGTTTTATAGTAGGGAAATGAAAGAGATAGAAATAAGCCCAAAATGTCCAATAAACTACTAATATCTGGGCGGAAACCACTCCTCCAGGGACAGATAGGCTGCTCAAAACTCCCTCTCTCACAGTGAACAGAGAAACTTCCTTTTATCCAAGTAAGGTATGGGTAAACACAGAAACTTGTAACACAGCCCTGAATTCAGAACTAACCTGAAAACTGGACTATACTAGCTTAGAAAGATAGGGAAACAAATATATATACATATTTTTTGTTTGTTTTTTTCCAGAAAATAAAGCAGATACAATCATAAAAAACACTTTAAATGCACAGAAATGGCTATCACACTTGAGTGTGTAGCCTACAACAGTTAAACAAATAAGTTAAACACAAAAATGACTTTGTTAAAGTGCAGGCAGTAAAATAAGTACAATATGTAGCTGAAATAAGCTTTTTAAATCACAGAAACTCAAGAAAATCAGCATTTTAAGCAGAATTAGCAAAGACAATGCAGAAAAATTATACTTAATCACTCCAAAGTCTCTCTTTTGTCTCTCTGCTGCTGTAGAACTCTGCAGGGTACCAGGCAGGAGCTTGCTGAGCTGTATACTAGCCCAACAACCTCACATATGCAGGTTTTATAGCAGGGAAATGAAAGAGATAGAAATTAGCCCAAAATGGCCAATAAACTACTAATTTCTGGGATGAAACCACTCCTCCAGGGACAGAGAGGCTGCTCAAAGCTCCCTCTCTCACAGTGAACAGAGAAACTTCCTTCTATCCAAGTAAGGTATGGGCAAACTGTGGCAGTAAAAGTTAATTATAATTGCATTTGCAATATTCTCTGCTAATTGTAACTAATTTCACTAACTGATACTTATGTTTGTAACAACATATTGTTAAAAATAAAGAAATTGTGATTCAGTAAATAAAGTTATCCATCTCTCCCTACTGAGTCTGCCTTTTCCTTTTCTTTCTTTTCTTTACTTCTATTTTTTATTAGCTGTTGCATAGTTTAAGCACTCTCAGGTTTAGAATAGTACTGTTTTTTTTATTGAAGGGCACAGTCTTTTATAAACAAGTTAATTTATTGGTCACACTTTAACTTGAGACATGAATTCATATAAATTAATAACATTACTTTTCTCCTCCTGGTGTATCTGTCCCTATTACCTTTGCTCTGCTAACTTTCTAGAGTTACTTTCAGTCTCTTTTCATTAAATTTGTGAGCCATTATTGGAAAAAAATTCTTTTTGATTCCTTTACTGATTTAGTCTTAATTTTCTAACACTTCATAAATGTAATATTCTGTATGGTCATTAACATTTTCCTTAATGGTTTACATCCATATCTGATTATCCCATGTAATTACCCATTGTATCACCATCAGCTTTTTCCACTTTGATCTATATTCCTCAAATTGTGTTGAATATGCACATGTAAACTTTGTGGCCTCAAGTCCGGTAGTCATGATTTAATTTGATCTGTAGGGGGTATCAGCTTGTACGACTTAAGTCTTGCCCTTTTTCTTCCAAAATAAACGAATTGAGCTCCATATTAATTATATTCCATAACTTCTCATCTGGCTGAGAAAAATATGCCTCATCTACATTTAGGAGCATAAACATTTTCACTGTTTGCACCTTGTTATACATGGCCATGATTATAACCTTCCAGTCTTGCAGTTTTTTCTAAATATGTTTTGTTTAGTCCTCTTCAATATGTCTTTAGCTCCAATGAATAGGCAATTTTATACCATAACCCGACATATTTCCTCTTGTGATGTCAAAATAAATATGGCTACTGTTGGTCGAACATATGCAGGCATGATATTTATTGTTTTTTCCTTTATTGTTTCTTCGTTTATTTTGTATCCTGAAATTGAAAGTGTATCAGAATATTGAGCAACACCAAAATATCCTGTTTCGGTCAGTCAAACAGAATACAACATCTTTTGTAACAAGGATATTTTGTCCTGATCACCATACCAGTGGCATCCTAGAATTGTGAGTCCTTTGGTTTGGTATCTAAAGGCTCAAAATATAAGGAAAATAATAGAGAGGAAGAAGACACCACTGCATTGTCACAAAACAAACTCAACTGGACTAGTATCCTCCAATCTGATTCTTCATAAGTTCTTTTTTTAGCACATTATTTTAATTGAAAATGGAAATGGTGCCATTGCTCTACAAGTAAAACTTCAAATTCCTGATAAATGGACTCTCTTCATCCAAGCTATCTAGTAATAATGGCGTTTTCCTTTGAAATCATTATTATTCTATTAATGGTGCCATGTATCTGTGTCCCTTCCACAAAGCTGCAGTGATCCATGCCTATCAGCTTAGGAAGACTTCTTATTCTTCTCTTCATTAAAACACATGTAAACACTTTATAACCATGTTTTGAATTAGAAATTGGTCTTTACAATGCTAGATCTGTGGGGTCTCTATATCTATTTGGTAATAGTGTTAACACTTCTTTTCTACAGGATGTTGACATATTTCCTCCTTTCAATATGTTATGAGAAAATGCCTTCTAAAGTATTTACCAGTTTTCTCCCTCCCAACTTTCAAATTTCAATAATAATCTCACCTCTTCCTGGGCATATTCTTTAAAATTCAAAGCACCCACAACAAATACAGGACTATTACAATACTAACTCTACTCAGTTTTGATATGTTTATACAAATATGTAAGTCAGAAAACCTTTAAAAAAAAAAGAAAAAAAAAGGAAAAAAAAACACTTTATGCACAGTTGTCTTCCATCCCCATTTTTCTTTGGAGGTAAAACACACATTGAGATTGATACTTCATGATCTCGCACTAATTTAAGATTGCCAGCATAGTTTAAACATCCTTGTATTGCTCCTTGGGAAACAATGGTTGAAATACTTAATGATATAATGGAATTAATACTTTGCATTTTTTTTACTTTTTTTCTGGATCATTGTATCTCCCATCTTCCAAATGATTTCAGTCTTATCACAGTGATAGCATCTGGTTTGAATCCAAGTCTCTCCTTATTATTTTAGTCAATTCCTTCGCTTCTCATTTTCTTTCATTTTTTTTTCCTTAAAATAATGAAAATGGTTTCACTGACATAGCCTTCACTCTGGTCCTGTTTACTGGTGGAAGAAGGAGAAGCTGAATCCCTTCCTACATACCAGTTTGTTTTCTGCTGACCAAACTTTTTTTTTTTTTTTTTATCTTTTCTTCCTACTGCTCTGCTTCTATGCACGTCTTCATTCCACAGCTACGCAAAAATAAATACATGAAAAAATAAATGCTGTGAAAACTGTTGAATCGCAGTTCAGCCTCACAACATCTTGTGTTTGATAGGTTGAATTTAGTTATTTTTTACCAACTTTCTACATCTTTCTCCTCAGCCACATTTTACTCTGAGGCATCCTTTCTTCTGATACATTCACATCATCACCAAAATAGGTCTTCTTAGCCCTTTAATGAGGTAAAACCTGGTATATAACATAATGTGCTTGTTCAATTAATAGTTCATGCTACTGAAAATCTCTCCAGTTACTTATTTATGTTCTCATGGAATTGACACAGTCTGCTTCATCTAAAATTCGGCAATGGCAGAGAACTGCAGATTCTTTTCTTTCTCTCTCTCTTTGCCCTATCTTTAAGTTTTATTAAAACTTGAAACAGTTCCTCATTAAAAGCTTAACTAACTGTAATTATTTCCCTTATACTAATTTCCAGCTTCTGCAGAGCATCCAGTTCATTGAAAGTTTACTTATTGCATCCATTATTTTTCCCAACCTTTCAGCATTTCACTTCAATAGTTCAATAGTTTATTTTCACCTGTGTATGGGCCAAACACCAATAACAACAGAAACCTCATAATGAATGTATATCCTCTAGGACCCTGTAAGGCATCATATAAAGAACAGATACTTTTTAACTGATTTGCACAATACATTCTGTGATGCCCCTGCACTGGCTCAGTAATCAAGGAGCACCAATCCTCACCATTAGCACCAGTGAGGGCTGTACACATTGGGAGGATGACAACTACACACACAGTAAAGTACAATTTCCCTTAAGAGCACGCAGAGTTCACAGTCAGTCTGGGGCTGGTTTCTCCCTCTTTTTCGAGATCCCCAATAGACTCCCCACTGGCACAGCTAAAGGGTTAAGATCTCAGCTGAGCAGTAAAACCAAGACCAACAGCACCCTCTCTGTCCAACCAATGCTTTGTGTCACTGCTCAAGTAGCTGACACACATACACACTTTGAGATCTGATTTATATACAAACACACACAGACACCCGGAGAAGGCTGGCACAGATTTACTAACTATGCCCCCTTATGCCCAGACTATAAGGTAGTTATCACTGCCACCAACCCCTACATATTGGCTACAAGAAGAACCTTAGAATTGGTGACCAATCCTACTGTGCAATGTTACTATTATCCAAATGGTAGTTTAGACCAATACTTGCAAGGCTATTTAGGAGTGGCATGTACAGTGTCACCAAATACATATGCAAGTACTTTAAGAGCTTAAATATGTCTCACAACTATCAGCCAGAAAGATAGGTTTAAATATATTTAATAATAAGTAATAAAAGAACAAGACAATACTCAAACAACACAGTAACCACAGAGTTCAAAATCACAGGAAATATTTTAAAACAACATTGCAGGACAGTCTCATATAAATACAGAAAACATCTAAGCTAATCTTTACTATATTCCTATCTGTGGTAAACATTTCTGTAGAGGTTTCTGCCTAAAATAGCTTCCCTCCCTCCCACCTTATTCGTATCTTGTTCTTATACTTGGTGGCTTTGCAGTTGCCCACCCCTACTGTAAATTTGATCTGGACACTCATCCCAGTCTAGTGTCATTAGCTCATTCTACCTAATACAGAGAGACAACACTTGAAAAGGCCAACTCACTTAGTTTCTTAACCTTGAATGATCTTTTGTTCCTCCTTTCTCACTTTCCACTTTACAAAACAAAATTGCAACAATCTACCATTACTATAATCTCCTTGTGTTCTGACTGAGTGTGCTTCTCAAACAATCTGGAAATATAGAGCTGATAAGTATATTTTTAGCACATTTTAACTGTACAGAGTTCTGCACTGTCTTAATTTTTGCTTGACTGAATTATTTATATATTTGCTGGCATTGTCTTCTGATAGTATAAGTGCCTCTAACTTGATTTTTTCCTAATGTACTGCCTTCTGCACTTGTTTTAGTAATTTTTAATTTAATTTAATTTATTTAAACTGTATTTGCTTTAATATTATTACACACTTAAGTGTGCTAGCTTGCACTGCATTTGAATTGTTTTACTGTTGTTTTGGCTGCTTTTCTGTAAAAAAAAATTATAAGCTTGTTTCCTGCCTTTATTGTACCTAGTCTCGTCCAGATACATATTTGCTGTATCCAGGACCATTTGTAAATATCTGAGGCCCCATCCTTTCTGTGTTGGAGGGAAGCCTTCTAGCTTATCAGTGGGAGTGGTAAGCACTAGGTAACCTATCTACCACAAGGGGAGTGGTTTCTGGACCAGAAATTGTAGTTTATTGGTCTTGTTGGTAGGTTTTCCATCCCTTTCAACTTTCTGGTTTAAAAGCCTGCTTTTGCACTTGTTTCCCACATTTCCTGTCACTGGTCTAGTCCAGATACAGATTTGCTATACTGAGGACTGTTTGTAAGCTTCTGAGCCCCGCAAGTCTTTCTGTGTTGGAGGGAAGGCTTCTAGCTTATCAGTGGGAGTGGTAACCAGAAGGTAGCCTATCTACCACAAGAGGAGTGGTTTCTGGCCCAGAAATTGTAGTTTATTGTCCATTTGAGAAGTTTTTCCATCCCTTTCAACTTTCTGGTTTAAACGCCCACATTTGCATTTGTTTCTCTCGTTCCCTGTAACAAGTTTAGTCCAGATACAGATTTGCTGTATCCAGGACTGTTTGTAAGCTTCTGAGCCCCCCAAAGTATTTCAATGTTGGAGAGAAGCCTTCTAGGTTATCAGTGGGAGTGGTAAGCATTAGGTAGCCTATCTACCACAAGAGGAGTGGTTTCTCACACAGGAATTGTGGTTTATTGGCTGTTTGAGCAGTGTTTCCATCCCTTACAACATTCTGGTTTAAAAGCTCGCATTTACATGGGTTTGCACTTGTTTAAGCTCCACACTGCGGCTCCAAGCTGAGGCAAAGTATTACTGGTGTCAGAAAGTCTGCTCTTCACTTTTTCCCTTAGATCTTGCTAGTTCTTTCTCTCTTGCACTTCAAATAGCCTAATCATTTTGCACTTCAACAGGATTTTGTAGCAGTTATTGTAGCACACCTAAGTGCCATCAGCACTAGTCATTCTTCATGGAAATAGCTCTAGTACTTAGTAGTTATGACCACCCCTCCTGGCATGATTAAAAGGCTGTTCCCTGTTAACCTGGTGCACTTGGGCATTCTGAGGCAGTGCAGCAACTGCCTCATTTACACATACAAACCTCTCCTCTTACCTCCCAACACTCAGACTTGTGAGAGATACACTTATATCACAAAATTGGAAGCTATGCACTCTTCAGCCAAGACTGGACTAGCTGGTCAAGAGGAGAGGGTCAACAGCTTCACCACACCATATGGAACACATAGCCCTCTTGAACACCCGCTATCAGAGCTCTCACATAAAAACACAAACCACACACCCACCTTCACAGAGGATCTCGATACAAATTTACCCAAACAGCAGAGACCTCCAAGACAGAAACGCACTCAACCACCACAACACAGCACAAACCACAGGACACATAGCTCAACTCCACAGTGTGCCTTCAACTTAAGCCCCTAAGGCTAAACACCTTTCCCAATACACTAATCATAGGTGACTCAATAGTGAGACAAACAGATGATGTCCCACTCACTAGATTGAATAAGGAGAAGGTAACAGCCAGCTGTCTATCAGGTGCCAGAATCTGACACTTAACACATGCACTCAGGTCACTCCACAGCAAGTACAAGTATGATTCTGTCATTGTCCATGTGGGTTTGAATGACCTGAGACACACGTCCCTGGACTACATGAAAAGAGACATGGAGGAGCTTCCAGATTATGTTCCCAAGGCAGATATGACACTAGCACTTAGCAGTATCCTACCATCACCCAGAATGATACTGCAGTACAAATAAAAAATGATTGACTTCAACAAATGGCTAAGTTTCTGGTGTCATTCTAAGGGGATCCAGTATTTGTCTGCTTGGGATAACATGACTGAAAGGCCTCGATGACTTGCCAAAGATGGCCTGCATCTGTCACCCTTGGGTTTCTGGATACTGGCCAAAGGTCTTACCACCCATATAGTGCCTTTTTAGGCGGTGTTCCAAAGACCAATTTACCACTGTAATAGCTATAAATAAATGCAACCTGAGGGTCATGTGCTCAATGCTAGAAGTCTAAATCTCAAGATGCACTTGCTCAAAGCTCTCATCAAAATGGTGAACATAGACATTTGTGCTGTAATGGAGACCTGGTTTAAAGCTGCAGAACCATCACTGTACTACCAGGCTATAACTCATTCCACACTTTTCGGCCCCAAAACATGGACCGAAGCTCAAAGGCAGTGGTGTCTCCATATTCATAAAGGACATGCACACCTCCAGACTCGTAGCCCAACATAACGCATCTCAGATACTTCAGGTACTACTAACATTGGGTAAGACGGCGATCCAGGTCATAGCCAGCTATAGGTCCCCAGCCATGTCCCTAAACTCTCACTCCATGTTCATAAGCAGCCTGGAAACTAACAATGTCCAACCCACCACTCTCTTACTAGGAGACTTCAACTACACCTCCATCAACTGGGAAAACTACTCAACCACCAATACACTGGCCCAACGCTTCATGGAATTCATTAATTCCAATGCCTGGACCAGCTCATTCTGACCACCACTAGAGGAAACAACATTCATGACATGATTATTTCTAACATGGGCGACTGTTGCTCTACACCAATAGTCAATCCCTCCCTGGTCAGATCCAACCATAAACTAATCACCATGGTAATCCACATCTCACCCCCCCTCCCCCGCAAAGGTAATCACCTTGAAAAACTTCTCCAAAGCTGACTTTGGACTTCTGAAACAGAGGTGGCTAACTTCACGGCACCCATGCCAATGGAAAATAGCTGCATGACTGCCGAATTATACACCAATGCACTGTACGAACATGTACACAACTGCATGGAACTAGCCATACCCAACAGAACCAAGCCGCTCACCTCCAAAAAAAGGAAGCCAATCTGGTGGTCCCCTGACATTAATAAAATCTATAAAAAGGAAGAAACTGTTGCAGAAAAAGGTGAAGTACCAAGACTGGAAAAACTCCCTTATTAGCCTCAACAAAAAGCTGAGATCCCTCATCAAATCTTCTAAAGCCAGCTATGAAGGCAGAATTGTGGCAGACATTAAAAACAATCACAAAGTCTTCTATAGCTATAACAAGAACCTCCATGACAATGCCCAGATTTGCTCTGAGTTACTGCACAACGGTACCTCCTATATTCAGCCAACAGATATTGCCAGTATAGTGGCCGACTGATTCAGTGCCAACTTTACCCCTCTCTCCTCTCCTAAAGGACCAATCACAATATTGGAAGTATGCCAGTCCCCAACATTACTGCAGCACAGGTTAAAGCTGCATTGCCCAAGGCCAAGAATACAGCTTCTATGGGACCACATAATAGCCTGCTTGTATTCTACATGAACTACAAAGCAAACTGGCACCACATCTGTGTACCCTGTTCAGTCACCACCTAACCTCAGGCTTTGTCCCTACCCAATGGTGCATTGCTACAGTCAGCCCTCTCAATAAAGGGGGAGCGACTGTAGACTCTGGGAATTATTGCTCCATTAGCCTGATGAGTCTGATATGTAAATCTATGAAGCACATCATCATGGACCTGATTAACTAAGATATAGGAAATCTCCAAACTCTAGACCCCATGCAATTTGGCTTTGTGAAAGGGAGATCATGCCTGCTCGACCTTGTTGACTTCTTTGAGATAGTCACCAAGGCTGTAGATGAAGTTAAGGCAGTGCATGCAGCCTACCTTGATCTGGCCAAGGCCTTTGATACCATTCCTCACTCAGGAATTATTGAGAAATTCACCAAACTAGATGTCAACCCCTATATCACTAGGTGGGTTTCAAATAGGCTCACAGATAGAACACACAGTGTGAAAGTAGTGGATTCCAACTCCACCTGCTGGCCAGTCATGAGTGGAGTCCCACAGGGATCGGTCTTGGGTCCTCTCCTGTTTGGCATCTACTTCTCAGAAGTCCAAGACAACACAAAGGGACTCTGGCTGACCATGTTCGCAGATGGCTGTAAGCTGGGGACCATCATTAACTCCCCAAGTGATGCAGACATCCTACAGAAAGGCCTCATTCAGACCAATGACTGGTGTCAAAACCATGGCCTTAAGTTTAAAGCAAAAAAATGCATTGTCATCCCCTTTGTTAAAAACTCAGTTCCCACTAATTACCACATCAATGGGAGCTTACTGAACACTGAAGACATTATAAGAGATCTGGGGACACAGGTTGGCAGCAACTTCTCCTTCATCCACTACATTGCCACTATGGTCAGAAAGTCCTTCTGTGTGACACATCTCATTACCAAGGGTTTTGCATTCAGGAAGAAAGGGGTCATCGTCTCTCTCTCTCTATTCTTCCCTCATTAGACCAATAATCGAGTATAATGCCCCATTTGGAATGTACCTCACTAGATACCTGCAACAGCTGTAGATGCCACAGAAATATCTCATGAAGAGGATTAGAGGCATTAAACACATGTCCTACATGGACAGACTTAAAAGACTCCAGCTATTCTCTGTCTCATATCACCTACATAGACCTCTGCTTGACTTTCAAAGCCATGTCTGACCCAGCTCTGTTCGAAATGCTACATCTAAAGAAATCCCAATCCCTCTACACCACATGCTCCAGAGACCTTAACCTCATTACCATAATCAACAGAACATGCTGGAGGGACAGGTTCCTCACCGAAAGACTGCCCATGCTCTGGAATAGAATTCCATAACATGTCAAGCAGAGCACCTCGCTGACCCACTTCAAGAGAAATCTTGATGAGTGGATGGGTAATAGAAATTTCACCCTGGGGATTACTCCAGTGGCTCTACTTGATAGATACACTGGGAAGTAATGTTGGGTGGCATGATACCAGGCACTTCTATGGGCTGGGCTTGTAAAGGCTTAAGGGCCATTAACTTAGCACACACCTATGACCCTATATCTAAGAAAGATACTATGCCCCAAGTATTACTTACATACAACACACAGGCAAAAGTGCTGAGTGGATGTTTCTAGGTCCAAGACAAGATACAAAATGCATAGTCTCTCTCTCTCTGAGACAATTCTTAAATTAATATCAAATATTACTGCTGGGTTAGCTTAGATGACATCTCTCTTTGTTACCTGACTTCAGCTCCCAGCCTACACAAAAACTTATAGAATTTTAACATCTCTGTGTGAGAAGTACATATCTTTCAGATGTCCTGCTGCTAGGAAGTCATAAAGCAATCAGACACTTTACATTTTAAACCTAGTAATTACTTTTCTTTTCAGACAATAGATAAATATCTAGCTCTAGACATTGTGTCTGCTTGATGCGTTGAAACTAAATTTTATAGCACATCGTAAAGCACTACATTTCAAACTTATTTTCTTGAAGTTTTGTAAGTTAAGTTTCTATGTTCCAGCAAGGTATGCTGTGGTTACATTCTTCAAGTTCAGTACATAACATACAGTTCAGTATAAATCATATCAATATTCACAAATGACATAGAATTATTTACAAAATTCTAGATAGCTGGGCTTGCAGTATCACATTTCTTCACCCCCCCCCCGAAAACTCAAGCTAGTTTTTCAAGTGACCCTTGAGAAACATTGCTTAAGAGGGTTGAGCCTATCTGGGAATACCTTACCTCATTCCCAGTCTTGAGAGCCCATCTGTGTTGGCATTGCTAACCCCACTGCGGTGCTGCACTGTCATATCATATACTTGCAACTCTAGGCTCCACCTTAGTAACTTGGCATTTTGCTAGCTGGATTAATGTAGCCGTATTAAGGGATTGTGGTCTGTGACTACAGTTAATTTCCTTCCATTCAGATAAGGCTGAAATTTCTGCAGTGCCCACACTATGGCTAGGCATTCCTTTTCTACAGCTGTATAGAATTCCTCCCTGGGTGGGAGCCTGTGATTGACATATACCACTGGATGTTCTTTTCTCTCTGTTGAAACCTGGTTAAGTATATCCCCAATCCATCTTTAAAAGCATCCACCTGCACAGCACATTCTTTGCTGTAATCTGGACTGGCAAAAACAAGGGCTTCCTACCAAAGCTCCTTTAAATTTCTGCAATGCCTGCTCACATGCTGGGGTCCACACTACCTTATCTGGCCTGTTTTTCCTTGTCAGATCTGTGAGGGGAGCAGCTATGGTACTATAATTGGGGACAAGCTTTTTGCAGTACCCTGCTGTCCCTAAGAATGTCCTCACTTGCTTTTTAGTGACAGGGGTAGGCCATGCCTGAATGTCTTCCACTTTCACAAGTTCTGGCTTGATCTTACCACTCCCCACTCAATGTCTCAGGTAGGAGCATCTGCCATACCCACCTGACATTTGCTGGGCTTAATGGTCAACCCTGCCCTCAGGAGTCTGCCCAGCACCTCCCTGACATGCTGAAGGTGCTCTTGCCTGCAATGAATGTGGATGGCAATATCATCTAGGTAAGCAAGCACAAAATCTCCTGCTTCTGCTAGGATAAGACCTACCAGCCACTGGAAAATCGATGAGGCATTTTTCATCCCAAAGGGCATCTCTGTGAACTCATACAAGCCAAAAGAAGTCACAAAGGCTGAACTCTCTTTAGCACTGGGAGTTAAGGGCACTTGCCAGTATCCCTTGGTAAGATCAATGGTGATAAGATACTTAGCCCCACCCAGCTGGTCTAGGGCTTCATCTGTCCTAGGCATGGGGTAAGCATCTGACTCTGTGTGACTAGTCAATTTCCTGTAGTCCACACAGAACCTGGTGCTGCCAATCCTTCTTTGGTACCAGAACCACTAGGGATGCCCAGGGACTGCTGAACTCCTGAATTACCCCTAGTTCCAGTATTTCCTGCATCTCCTCCCTAAGAGTCTGTTTGACTCTCTCCGACACCCTATGAGGGGCCTGCTTAATAGGCCTTTGGGCTCCTCTATCCACGTGGTGCTTCACCAGGTGGGTGCACCCTGGTTTCCCACTGAACATGTCCCCAAACTCCTGTAACACTGCTCAGATTTTGCAAACCTGGGTAGGGGATAGCTGCTGAGATATTGCTACCCCTTCCACTGAGGTGTCAGTTCGAGCCTCACTGAGATAATTCACCAGATCCCCCTCAGACTCCTCCTGCCATCCACTGCAAATACTCAGAACAAGGTCCTCCCTATCATGGTAAGGTTTCATCATGTTAACATGGCACAATTTGTGCCCCTGCCTAGTAGTTCTACCATGTAGTTAACATCACTGACCTTCCTTAGTACCTTGTAGAGTGCCTCTAAGGCTCACTGCAGCATGTTGTGTCAGATGGGAATGAGAACCATTACCTGCTGCCCTACAGCATGCTCTTTGGCTCGAGCATTCCTGTCACACCAGACCTTTGTCTGCTGTTAGGCTTCTGGCAGGTTCTCCTGGGCCAAGCCCATCAGTTCCCTGAGCCTTGTCCTGAGATTTAGGACATATGCCAAAACAGACTCCTTGTGGGATTCACGCTCACTATCCCACTCATCTCGAATCAGATCTAGAGGTCCACTCACTCCATGCCCATACAACAACTCAAAGGGTGAAAAACTTGTAGATTCCTGGAGCATTCTCTCACCATCTAACCCTCCCTCTGGGGTCCAGTCTCTATACAGTAACTCTTTGTCCCAGTATACAGATTCCCCCTTTCCTTGAGAATCAGATGCTTCACTAACTACCTCAAGTCTTGTAATGTAGGGTCCGAGAGCTGAGCCTGTCTCAACTCTCTCTTTGTAACCTTTCCAATCTCCCTTACAGAGAAATTCTGCCATCCACTGACAGCAGTGCCTCACTGTCAGCCTGCATACTATTACTACTACTCACCTTTACCCTTGCAGTCACTCTGTCCAAGAGAACATCAGTGCCCACAATGAGCTGTGGCTCACCTTCAGTCTCACTGCCACAGGGTAGCTCTCTCCCTGAAGTGACCATCTCACCAGTCCTGGCTGCAAGTGTGCACTCTGTCTAGGTCTCCCCCAGGTTAGCAAACTCATGTGCTTGTCTCCAAGCCTGACTACATGTAACTACATGAACACATGGTAATGCATTATCAAAATCATT